>NW_019943865.1:75975-106236 GCF_002910315.2 Salvelinus sp. IW2-2015
ACAAGCAAAGCCGTCAAGATCACCTTAATTCTGTCTTCAGACTTACTTTCCTACAATTGACCACAACCCACCGGAAACCATGTTTGAAACAGCATCCCTTAATGCCAAATTTAATCCAAAATGTCTCAAATTGCAATGTGAAAAAACCGAAGCGCCGTTCCAACCTATGGGAAGGATGGTGGTTTGGGTTGAACAACACGTCATATTGATGGATGGATTTGTGTTGTTTGGTAACATTGGTCGGTATTGACAGGAGAGATTGAGGGATTCTGTGTAAATCATGTCTTTATTAGTTGGTTTATGTAGATGAACCTGACGAGGGGGTCAGAACAAGCCTTTAGGGGATGGGAGTGTCTGTGTGAATGTCAGCCAAGGTCAGCTCTATCATTCCGCAACACGTTTGTGTGTGTGTGCGTGGTCGTGTGTGTCGTGCGTGTGTGCGCGTATATTTGTGTGTGTTGGTGTGTGTGTGTGTGTGTATGTTGTGTGTGTGTGTTGTGCGTGTACTCATGCTTGTGATTTCCATCATTGACCATGTGTGTTCAGCATGTATCAGAGGTTTTGACAACGTATGCAAATCTTTGAATGAGTATCATTTGTAAATGAAATGGACTCATGGTCTTATCCCCAACTCTCTGAGCTTCTATAGTCGTGCCAGGGTCTCACAGTAATAAACTCAACATTGCTATTGCCCTCATTACCATGGCACCCATCCATGATAGGAAATATTTGCGGAGAGCATCATTCAAAGTGCATACACTACAATTAAAATGTAAGTGAGCTCCAACCACTAAATCTCTCCACTAAAACAACTGTGTTATTGTCTGTGTGTGCATATAAACTGTCAAAGATGTGGTAGACCTCACATATTCCAAATAACATTTTCTGACATCTCTGCTGCAAAATTCTACCCAGTTGCTGGATAATAAACTAGTCTGGTGAGAGAGAGAGATAGCGAAACAGAAAGAAAGAGAGAGAGAGGAGGAGAGGGGGATGAGTGAGAAAGAAGGACAGCGAGAGGAATGTCCATTAGCTGCTCTTTGGTGAAGACTTAAAAGAGTGAGGACGTTCCTCCTTGACTGTTGTTTACACCTTGAGATTACTCTCTGCCCCGCCAGCACTCTGAACAGGAATGGACGTCTGACATTCTGAAGGGAAATGGATGGACATGCCGTCTAACACTTCAAACCTGATAACAACCCTTTCATTTATAAAGCAGCCTTATTGACAAACTGCAACAAGTTTCACTGCAGTCGCTGTCCAACTCCGACATTGTATTATTTCACCCAAATGTAAAGTTAAGTGCACATTTTAACCATATTAGTTCGCTTCAACAGCCTCTGGCTAGCGTTAGCCTTATTGGACCATTTCACACACCTCTGCTAGCGATAGCCTTATTGGACCATTCAACAGCCTCTGGCTAGCGTAGCCTTATTGACCATTCAACAGCCTCTGGCTAGCTAGCCTTATTGACCATTCAACAGCCTTGGCTAGCGTTAGCCTTATTGGACCATTCAACAGCCTCTGGCTAGCGTTAGCCTTATTGGACCCTTCAACAGCCTTTGGCTAGCGTAGCCTTTATTGGACCATTCAACAGCCTTTGGCGAGCTAACAGCCTTATTGGACCACTTCAACAGCCTCTGGCTAGCGTTGCCTTATGGACCATTCAACAGCCTCTGGCTAGCGTTAGCCTTATTGGACCATTCAACAGCCTTTGACTAGGATAGCTTATTGGACCATTCAACAGCCTCTGGCTAGCGTTAGCCTTATTGGACCATTCAACAGCCTCTGGCTAGCGTAGCCTTTATTGGACCATTCAACAGTCCTCCTGCCCCTAGCGTCGTAGCCTTATTGGACCATTCAAGCCCTGCTACGCTCTAGGCTAGGACCGCGCCCGGCTTAGCAGCACCTTATTCCATTTAACCCTTCTCTTAGCCTTATTACCCCTTTAAGCCGCCTACCACATGCTTAGCCTGTTGCCTTATTAAACCATTTAAACAGCCCCCTGCTTCAGACTTATTGACCTTATTGACACCTTTAACGTCCGCCATTTAAACATGGCCTCTGGCGTATACCTTATTGGACCATTTAACTGCCTCTGGCTAGCGTTAGCCTTATTAAACCATTTAACAGCCTCTGGCTAATGTTAGCCTTATTGGACCATTTATACTCTCTGGCTAGCGTTAGCCTTATTAAACCATTTAACAGCCTCTGGCTAAGTTAGCCTTATTGGCACCATTTAACTGCCTCTGGCCTAGCGTTAGCCTTATTCTCAACCCCTATAACAGCTCTGCGAGCAACGTATAGCCTAGTTATTCACCACCAGTTCGACAGCCGTACTGGCTCCCGTGAATAGCCTGTTATCCCTCCACACCATTTATGTCCACAGCCCGGGCTAAGTCTTACCTTTATTGACATTAAATCCTCTGGCTATGTAAATAGCCTTTATTAAACCATTTAAACAGCCTTTCTGCCGTCAGCCTATAATAACCATAATATTGCACCATTAACAGCTCTGCTCTAGACGTTTAGCCTATTTAAAACCAAAATTTAACCAGCCCCTCCTGGCTAACTTGTTAAACCTACCATCCTGGACGCATTAAGGCAGCCGTGCGAACTAGCGTTAGCCTTATTGGACATTCAACAGCCTCTGGCATCCCGCGTAGCCTATATTAAAGCCATTTAACAGGCCCTGGCCTCGCCAAAAACTTACGCCAAGTGTACTCCCTATTAATCCACACACGTCAACGCCCTCCTGGCTAGCTCTTAACCAATGTAAACATTTAAACAGCCTTCTGCCGCTCAATGTTGCCTGTACATTAAACATTCAACAGCCTACCCGCCGCCCAAGACTAGCCCCGCTTAGTCACTCCATTGGAAACCAGCCATCAACAGCCTCCCCTTGCAGCTAGCGTTAGCCAATTATGGGATCACTTCAACCCCCGCAATATTGACTAGCCCCGAGTAGCATTATTGGACCATTCAATCAGCCCTCTCCTAGACGTTCCCCGAAACCTTGATTGACCATCCCAAACAGCCCCTCGGCTTAGCGTTTAGCCTTATTGGATCCCAACATTCAACAAAACGGGCCTCTCCCCGCTAGCGTTACCTATCATGGAACCACCATATAATACCAAGCCCTCCGGCTATCCAGTTAGCCCCTTAATTTGGACCACTTCCACAGCCTCTGCACTAGCTGATAGCAATTACTTAGGAACCAATTCAACAGCCTCCCTGGCTAGCGTTTAGCCTTTATTCAGGGGCCAATCTGCACCACACGCCTCTGCTATCGATCTAAGACCTGGTATTGGACCATTCAACAGCTCTGGCTAGCCGTTAGTACGAACCTTTTACCTCCCTGACCATTCAACAGCTCTATGCTAAAACCGTTAGGCCCCCTTATTCCAGACACATTTAGGTACTTGCCTCCTGGCTTAGCCCACGTGTAACCTTATTTGGACCCTTTCAACTAGCCCTCTGGCGTGTATCGTTAGCCTTATCTAACACTCATAACATAACAGCCTACCTGCCTAGCCAGTCATAGCGCTGCCCTATGTGACCACCTCCTCAAACCGTCCCCTCCTGGCGACTTGTCCTAGCCGTTACAAGTAAAGCGCTAGCTCTTGCTCGACCACATGGTTTCCACCACTTCGCCTGATCCCTAGGCTAGCGTATAAGCCTAGTGACCTTAAACCAATTTAACCGCCCTCTACTGGCAGGGGCGTCCCTTTCCGACTGATTCTCAGACAAGACCATTTACCCAGGCCTCTGGCTACTCCGTTACCACCTTAAGTCCTCAATAACCATTACCGAACAGACCCAGCCCATCTAGGCTCAAAACGGCTTAAGCCTCCTACTTGTACCACCATATTCAGACAGCCTCTGGGCCCCTAGCGTTCCCTAAGCCTAATTAAACCAAATTCAAACAGCGTTTCTCCCTACAGCATAAACCCCGTCCTTCAGCTAGAACCTGTTATTGTGACCACCCTTTTACACAGCCCTCTTGCTACCGTATATAGCCTACATTAGACCCACCCCATCTTTAACCAGCCTCTGGCTAACGGATAGCCTGTGATTTGACCATTTACAACGCCTCCTGGCTAGTGTAAATATTCCTTACGTAAACCCACTAACACAGCCTCTGGCTAGCAGTTAACCTTAAATCTGGACCATTTAACAGCCTGGGCTATGCCGTCTTTAGCTCTATTAAACCACTTCACAGCACTCTAGGCTAACACGTTCCCTAGCCTTATGACCCATTTTCAACAGCCTCTGCGACTAGCGTTGTATCGCCCCTTTATATGACCCATATCAAACAGCCCTCCTGGCTAGCGGGCTTAGCCTCCTTATTTAAACCATTAACAGCCTCGGCCTAAGCGTTAAGCCTGTAGTTGGAACCATTTCAACCAGGCTGTCGCCCAAGACGTTTAAACCTTGATCCTCCCCACCCATACCCAAAGTTAGCACCCAGCCTCTGCGGCTTAATGTTAGACCTATCACGTGGACCACTCTCAACAGCCTTTGTGACTTTACGACGATCAAGCATGTATGTGGGACCTACTTGCCAACAAGCCCCTCTGGCTACGAGCCATACGCCTCTACTTGCGACCATTCACCCACAGCCTCATGTGACTAGCCGAATAGCATTATTGACCATTCCAACACCCTTCTGGCTACGCTCCCCACTTAGTTGAGGACCCCATTTCAAAAGCAGCCCTCTGCTAGCAGTTACTGACCTCCCCTCAAGGACCCTTAAAACACTATCGCTGCAAAGTTATTGTTTTACATAGATCTCCTCCCTGTCTTTCTTATAGACCAATACAGTGGAAATTTGATAAATCAGGAAGTGAGGTTTGGGTGACTTCTAATGGCCTGTATTGATCGGTTTAGGTAGACGTTGGGTCAGTTTTGCATTTCCCTCACTTGCAGTTAGGATTGGGGGGGGAAGCTCGTCGGATGTGGCAGGGCTTGCAAACTATTACGGTCTACAAAGGGAAGCACAGCTGCGAGCTGCCCAGTTACACGAGCCTACTAGACAAGCTAAATGACTTCTATGCTCGCTTCGAGGCAAGCAAGACTGAAGCATGCATGAGAGCATCAGCTGTTCCGGACGACTGTGTGATCACGCTCTCCGTAGCCGATGTGAGTAAGACCTTTAAACAGGTCAACATTCACAAGGCCGCTGGGCCAGACAGATTACCAGGACGTGTACTCAGAGCATGCGCTGACCAACTGGGAAGTGTCTTCACTGACATTTTCAACCTCTCCCTGACTGAGTCTGTAATGCCAACATGCTTCAAGCAGACCACCATAGTCCCTGTGACCAAGAACACCGATGTAACCTGCCTAAATGACTACCGACCTGTAGCACTCACATCTGTAGATATTAAGTGCTTTGAAAGGCTGGTGATGGCTCACATCAACAACATTATCCCAGAAACCCTAGACCCACTCCAATTTGCATACCGCCCCAACAGATCCACAGATGATGCGATCTCTATTGCACTCCACACTGCCCTTTCCCACTAGCTAAGGGCCCTGGAACTAAACACTTCCCTCTGCAACTGGATCCTGGACTTAATGATGGGCCGCCCGCAGGTGGTAAGGGTAGGGAACAACACTTATGCCACGCTGATCCACAACACAGGGGCCCCTCAGGAGTGCGTTCTCAGTCCCCTCCTGTACTCTATGTTTACCCACAACTGCATGGCCAAGCACGACTCCAATACCATCATTAAGTTTGCTGATGACACAACRGTGGTAGGCCTGATCACAGACAACAATGAGACAGCCTTTAGGGAGGAGGTCAGAGACCTGGCCGTATGGTGCCAGGACAACAACCTCACTCTCAACATGATCAAAATAAAGGARATGATTGTGGACTACAGGAAAAGGAGGTCCGAGCACGCTCCCATTCTMATCGACGGGGCTGTAGTGGAGCACGTTGAGAGCTTCAAGTTCCTTGGTGTCCACATCACCAACAAACTATCATGGTCCAAACACACCAAGACAGTCGTGAAGAGGGCCCGACAAAGCCTATTCCCCCTCAGGAGACTGAAAAGATTTGGCAAGGGTCCTCAGATCCTCAAAATGTTATATTGAGAGCATCCTGACTGGTTGCATCCACCGCCTGGTAGGCAACTTGCTCGGCTCTCTGAGACTGCAAGGGCACTACAGAGGGTAGTGCGTACGGCCCAGTACATCACCGGGGCCAAGCTTCCTGCCATCCAGGACCTCTATAGCAGGCGGTGTCAGAGGAAGGCCCTAAAAATTTCCAAAGATCCAGCCAACCCTCACTCAAAGACTGTTCTCTCTGCTACCGCACGGCAAGCGGTACCAGAGCGCAAGTCTAGGCTTCTTAATAGCTTCTAACCCCAAGCCTAAGACTCCTGAACAGCTAATCTAATGGCTACCCCAGACTCATTTGCATTGTCCCGTCCCACCAACATTTCTAAGCTGCTGCTACCTTCAGTTTTTTATCTATGCATGTCACTTTACCTCTACCTACATGTACATTACCTCAATTACCTCGACTAACCTGTACCCCCGCACATCTGACTCTGTACTGGTACCCATGTATACAGCCTCGCCACTGTTATTTTATTGTTGCTCTTTAATTATTTGTTCTTGTTCTTTTTCTATTTTGTTCTTTTTTATTTTTTATTTTACTTCTGGTTTTTAATAAATACCTTAACACTTATTTTTCAAAACTGCATTGTTTGGTAAGGGCTTGTTAGTAAGCATTCACTGTAGGTCTACACCTGTTGTATTCGGTGCATTTGACAAATATGAACTTAATTTGATTTGCAAGCTTATTCTAGATCTGTACCTAGAGGTAACATCCCCCCAGAGCGAATTGATCCTGATAGCAACACCGGACTGATGTGTCTTTAACAATCCTAAAAAGCCCCTCTAGAGCAGTCAAGATTGATCAAAACTGCAGTGTGTGGTCATGTCTGGGCCACGACTCTTTCCCCTTGCAAACACACTGAGAGGCTGTGTGTAGTGGACCTGCTGAGGTGTTGTGGAAGGCGACCTGCTGAAGGGCTGTGGTAGCGGGCCTGCTGAAGGGCTGTGGTAGGGGCCCTGCTGAAGGGCTGTGGGTAGGGCCTGCTGAAGGGCTGTGGTAGGGGCCTGCTAAAGGGATTGTGTAGGGGCCTGTAATGGGCTTGTGGTAGGGGCCTGCCTGAGAGGCTGTTGTAGTGACGCCTGCCTGAAAGGGCTGTGGTAGGGACCTGCTTGAAGGGCTGTGGTAGGGGCACTGCTGAAGGGCTGTGGTAGGGACCTGCTGAAGGGCTGTGGTAGGCGGCCTGCTGAAGGGCTGTGGTAGGGACCTGCTGAAGGGCTGTGGTAGGGGCCTGCTGAAGGGCTGTTGGAGGGACTCTGCTGAGAGGCTGTTTGGGAGGGACCTGCTGAGGGGCTGTTGAGGGGCCTGCTGAAGGGCTGTGGTAGTGGGCCTGCTGAAGGGCTGTTGGAGGGACCGCTGAAGGCTGTGGTAGGGGCCTGCTGAGGACTGTTGGATCGAGGGGCCTGCTGAGGGGCTTGTTGTAGGGCTGCTGAAGGCTGTGGTAGGGGCCTGTGAAGGGGCTGTGGTAAGGGGCCTGCTGAGGGCTGTGGTGGGCCTGCTGAAGGGGCTGTGGTAGGGCTGCTGAGGGCTGTGGTAGGGGCCTGCTGAAGGCTGTGGTGGGCCTGCTGAGGGGGCTGTGGTAGGGGCCTGCTGAAGGGCTGTGGTTATGGGCCCTGCTGAGGGGCTTGTGGTAGGGACCGCTGAAAGGGCTGTGGAGGGGCCCCTGCTGAAGGGCTGTGGTAGGGGCCTGCTGAACGGGCTTGGCTAGGGGCCGCTGCTGAGGGGCTGTTGGAGGGACCTGCTGAAGGGCTGTGGTAGGGGCCTGCTGAAGGGCTGTGATAGGGGCTGCTGAAGGGCTGTGGTAGGGCCTGTGAAGGGGCTGTGGAGGGACGCTGCTGAAGGGCCTGTGGTAGGGGCCTCGCTGAAGGGCTGTGGTAGGGGCCTGCTGAGGCTGTGGTAGAAGGGGCCCCCCCCTGCCTGAGGGGCTGTGGAGGGACCCTGCTGAAGGGCTGTGGTAGGGGCCTGCTGAAGGGCTGTGGTAGGGGCCTGCTGAGGGGCTGTTGGAGGGACCTGCTGAAGGGCTGTGGTAGGGGCCTGCTGAAGGGCTGTGATATGGGGCCTGCTGAAGGGCTGTGGTAGGGGCCTGTTGAGGGCTGTTGGAGGGACCTGCTGAAGGGCTGGGGTAGGGGCCTGCTGAAGGGCTGTGGTAGGGGGCCTGCGAAGGGCTGTGTAGGGGCCCTGCTGAGGGCGGCTGTGGTAGGGACCTGCTGAAGGGCTGTGGTAGGGGCCTGCTGAAGGCTGTGGTAGGGGCTGCTGAGGGGCTGTTGGAGGACCTGCTGACAGGGCTGTGGTAGGGGCCTGCTGAAGGGCTGAGGTAGGGGCCTGCTGAGGGCTGTGGTGGGGACTGCTAGAGGGGCCTGTGAGGGCCTGCTTGAGAGGGCCCTGTGAGGGCCTGTGGAGGCTGTGGATCGAGGGCCTGCTGAGCGGGTGTTGTAGGGGCCTGCCTGAAGGGCTTGTGGTAGGGGTGTGAATCGGGCTGGTGGTAGGGGCCTGCTGAAGGGCTGTTGGTAGGGGCCTGCTGAGGGGCTGTGGTAGGGACCTTGCTGAAGGGCTGTGGTAGGGGCCTGCTGAAGGGCTGTGGTAGGGGCCTGCTGAAGGGCTGTGTAGGGGCCTGCTGAGGGGCTGTTGGAGGGACCTGCTAGAAGGGCAGGTAGGGGCCTGCTGAAGGGCTGTGGTAGGGGCCTGCTGAAGGGGCTGGTAGGGGGCCTGCTGAAGGGCTTGTGGTTAGGGGCCTGCTGAAGGCGCTGTTGGTAGGGGCCTGCTGAAGGGGCTGTTGGGGACCTTGCTGAAGGCTGTGGTAGGGGCTGCTGAAGGGCTGTTGGAGGGACCTGCTGAGGGACTGTTTGGATGAGGGGCCTGCTGAGGGGGCTGTTGTTAGGGGCCTGCTGAAGGGCTGTGGTAGGACCTGCTGAAGGGCTGTGGTAGGGGCCTGCTGAAGGGCTTGTGGTAGGCGGCCTGTGCTGAAGGGCTGTTGGAGGGACCTGCTGAGAGCTGTTGTAGGGACCTGCTGAAGGGCGGGTTAGGGCCTGCTGAAGGCTGTTGTAGGGGCCTGCTGAAGGGCTGGTGGTAGGGCCTGCTGACAGGGCTGTGGTAGGGACCTGCTGAGGCTGTGGTAGGGGCGCTGAGGGCTGTTGGAGGGACTGCTGAGAGCTGTTGTAGGGACCTGCTGAGGGGCTGTTGGAGGGAAGACCTGCTGAGGGCGAATTGTAGGGACTCTGAGGGGCTGTTGGAGGAGGGACTGGCTGAGGACGGTGTAGGGACCTGTTTGAGGGGCTGTGTAAGGGGCCCTGCTGAGGGGCTGTTGGTAGGGACTTGCTGAGGGGCTGTTGGTGAGGGCCTGCGAGAGGCTGTTGGATCGGGACCTGCTGAGAGGTGTTGTAGGGACCTGCTTGAGGGGCTGTTGTGGGAGGGACCTGCTGAGGGGCGTTGTAGGGACCTGCGAGGGGCTTGTAGGGACCTGCTGAGGGCTGTTGTACGGGACCTGCTGGGGGCGTTGTAGGGACCTGCTGATGCGCTGTTGTAGGGGCATGTGAGGGCTGTTGTAGGGGCCTGTGAAGGCGTTGTAGGGACCTGTTGAGAGCGGTTGTAGGGACCTGCTGAGGGGGCTGTTGGAGGGACCTGCTGAGGGCGTTGTAGGGACCTGCTGAGGGGCTGTGTAGGGGCCTGCTGAGGGCTGTTGTAGGGGCCTGCTGAAGGGCTGTTGTAGGGACCTGTTGAAGAGCGGTTGTAGGGACCTGCTGAGGGCTGTTGAAGGGACCTGCTGAGGGGCTGTTGTAGGGACCTGCTGGGGCTGTTGTAGGGGCCTGCTGAAGGGCTGTGGTAGGCTGTTGAGGGCTGTTGTAGGGGCCTGTTGAGGGCTGTTGGAGGGACCTGCTGAGGCTGTTGAAGCGACCTGCTGAGGGGCTGTTGGATCGAGGGACCTGCTGAGGGCTGTTGTAGGGCCTGTTGAGGGGGCGTGTTGTAGGGGCCTGCTGAGGGCTGTTGTAGGACCTGCTGAGGGGCTGCTTGTAGGGGCTCTGAAGGGCTGTGGTAGGGGCCTCGTGAGGGCTATGTACGGGGCCTGTTGAGCGGGCCCTGTTGGGGGACCTGCTGAGGGGCTGTTGTAAGGGACCTGCATCGTGGACGGGCGTGTTGGATCGCAGGGACCTGAGGGTGAGCGGGCTGTGTAGGGGCCTGTTGAGGGGCTGTTGTAGGGCCTGCTGAGGGCGTGTGTGTAGGCCTGCTGAGGGACTGTGGGGCGCTGAGGGGCTGTTGGATCGAGGACCTGCTGAGGGCCATTGATAGGGATGGGAGGCCTGCTGAGGGGCCTGTTGTAGGGACCTGTTGAGGCGATGTAGGGACTGCTGAGGGCTGTTGGGAGAGGACCTGCTGAGGGATCGAGTGCGGACCGCTGGGGGCCGTTGTAGGGACCTGCCTTGGGGGCTGTTGTGTCAGGGCCACTCGCTGACGGGGACGTTGTAGGGGCCTGCTGAGGTGGTTGAGGACCTGCTGAGGGACTGTTGTAGGGACGGCATTCGCTGCTAGCGAGGTGTTGTAGGGACCTTCTGAGGGGCGTTGAGGGGACCTGCTAGGACGTTGTGGACCGTGAGGGGCGTGGACCTGCTGAGGGGCTGGTGTGGAGGGCTGAGGCAGAGGCCTGCTGAGGGACTGTTGGAGTGGACCTATGCGAGGGGGACTGTTGAGGAGGGACCTACTGAGGGGACTGTTGGAGCGGACCTATCGAGGGGACTGTTGGAGGACCTACTGAGGTACTGTTGGAGGGGACCTCTAGAGGGACTGTTGGAGGGAACCTGACTGAGGGACTGTTTGGAGGACTGCTGAGAGCTGGTTGGGGACCTCTTAGGGGCTAAGGGGCCATCAGGGACAGGATCTCAGTGACGGGAAACTAAGGGGACCGAAAATGGCAACTCCAATCGAAACACACACATACAATTCTAATTGTAGACCGGGGCTACACACACAAACACACACACACAACAAAAACACACACCCACAACACCACACACACACCACACACACACAACAACACACACACACACACACACACACACACACAACACACACAACACACACACACACACACACACACACCACACACACACACACACACACACACACCACACACACACACACACACACACACCACACACACACACACACACACACCACACCACAGGATAAAATAGCAGATCAGTCCCAACACACACACCCTGAGCTCATTACAAATCTCCCCTCTGTGCTGACGAACAGTTGACACCTTAGCACCCTCGAATCGTTTTCACAGTTATCAAACTTCCTCACCCCTCTCCTCCCCACATCAACTCTCAGTGGAGAGGATATGGATCTCTGAAGCTTGTCTGCTGCGATAGAAAGAGGTCAGTACTCCATCTTATCAGGCGCCTCCCGACCAACTCCTATCTTAGCTGTAATTGTTCCCACTAGCTATCTGTCCTAGCAGCAAGCCAAGCAGCTACGCTCTGTAACCTTTGAGAGACGAGCCGGGAACTTTTTTAATAGGAAAGTGAGTTAGTCTCCCGTTTCCCCTTAAAGCCAAGGGGTCTGTCATCACTAATATCTCCCTCAATCACACAGATGGCTATCTGTCTCCCGGGGCCTCTTTTCCATCTCCCAGTCTTTGTAATAAACATCACGCATCAGTCAGGAGCTGTGAATTACAGCCGCCTGTGTGGGGCCTTATGCCTTATGTGTAAACCTCAGTCAGAGATCCACTCACTCTGGCTGGCATCACACCTTTAAATACAATATTATCTCAAATGGATGGAGGTAGGATAACCAAAGGGAGTTTGGGGGATGGGACGGGGGTTCCTGTGCTTTTGGTTTGGGGATCAAAGTTTTATTGGTGGTGGTTGAGGTGAGTTACCCACTTTACTATGTGCTAAACTTAGAGCTCCTGGAACTGTGCTGAATAAATCCAGTCAATTATGGTTTTTAAAATAATGGATTTAAATAAATAAATACCACAATAACAAGAACAGGACAAGGGAAAGGGGCACTAACAGACATCATAGTACAGTGTGAGTTCAGTATCTACTGAAATCTGTTGGAGCTTTTGTTCTTTTTGGAGTTTTACCTCAGAGTGTGTGCCGACTTGGAGGACAATGGACAATGGAGTGACCCCAAAGGGGAAGTCAGACCTACGGCCAGCAGAGCACCAGAGTTCTGTAGTCTACAACAATAAAACAATGCAGCTCTGCAGTAACAGAGAGATAGAGCAAAGCATCTGTAAACAAAGCACTGCTACTGTAACGCTCGTCTGAAGAAGTGGACCAAGGTGCAGCGTGGTAAGTGTTCATGATTGTTTAATTACTCAGAACACCAAACAAAAACAACAAAAAGAATAACGAACGTCACGTTCTGCAGGCTTCACAGAGCTAACAAAAAACAAGATCCCACAACATAGGTGGGAAAACAGGCTACCTAAGTATGATTCCCAATCAGAGGCAACGATAGACACAGTCGGCCAACCACAAAGAAATACAAAACATAGAATGCCCGCCCCACATCACACCCTGACCAAACTAAATAGAGAAATAAAACGTCTCTCTAAGGTCAGGGCGTGACAGCTACACTATATAATATTGGTAATAATGAAAGTTATTTGACCATTTGACCCATGTTGGAATCAACCCCATAACTCTAATTTTACAAGCACCATGTTCTAACCAACTGAACTATTGGAACCACAATAAATATCCACCAGGAAGTGGTCATAGATCATGTGTGCTCTACTCAAATACCCAGAGGGTACAGCAACAGAGACCACAACCTCAATGACCTGGGGTGTCCTGTACAAGACTGTATCTCCACCTGGGTGGTTTCACAGTAAAAGGGTGAGATTGAGAGATCAACAGGAAAGAATGCTGAGGATTTATGCATGTCAAGTATCTCCTGTCAGGAGAAAAAAG
Organism: Salvelinus sp. IW2-2015; assembly: GCF_002910315.2. Taxonomy (NCBI): domain Eukaryota; kingdom Metazoa; phylum Chordata; class Actinopteri; order Salmoniformes; family Salmonidae; genus Salvelinus; species Salvelinus sp. IW2-2015. The sequence goes on from NW_019943865.1 coordinate 89,029, forward strand.
GGATGAAATACAGGCAGGGTTCCATAATAAAGAGAGGAGGGGGTGTAAATTAGCCTTCTGTGGCATAATGAACGAGTTACGACCAGTATCTCTCCCATCAGTTAAATAAAGGTTAAGTCAAATTTAAAAAATACAAATCTCTCCCATCATATCCCCAACAGTGGCCTGAAGGGAGGAGAGACTGTGACAATCCTGGAGATAGTGGAGTTCATTATGGCTACCCTTGGGGCTTCTGCAGGGGGGGGGGGGTTCTGTTTAACTTTACTGAGGTGTCTTGACTGAGTTCTGACATCAAATCACCTTGGATAAACAAACATTTAGTGATTGTCTCACTAGTTCCAGATACTCCCTGGTGCACACACACACACACACACACACACACACACACACACACACACACACACACACACACACACACACACACACACACACACACACACACACCACACACACACACACAACACACACACAGCCTAGTGTGTTTGTGTGAACTCTTCAAATACTATTTTTGCTCACAACAACATAACCCCTCCAAAAACTGCTCAAATAAAATGTCCATACCCCATATATATAGGGATGAGAGGGATGGATGGATGGAGAGAGAGAGTGAGATAGAGAGTGAGAGAGAGAAAGAGAGAGAGGTAGACAGCATGTCCTTTCTCTCAACCTCACAGCTATTCCTGTTCATCTCTTAGAGAATTCCCCCTCCCCTTCCCATCCCCTCCCCATCCCTTCCCCGGGACACAGTCAGTGGATGGACTCATTCCTCTAGAACAGTCTATTGACAGTGTGAGGTGGGGATCAAAAATCTATGCGAGCCCACTCCTACCATCACCTGTCATTACCTGAGCCAGGTAATTCACTGGGGCAATCTGTACGTCCCTCAGGGTTGTTTTTAGTTGGCTACCTGCCCCCCCCTAAAATATCACTGAGTACCCCTGAGGGTGGGACTCCCTGACCTTCGACCTAGGGGTCCTCTGGTTAATTACTCCACACCTCTCCAGAATTCTGGAATGTTCTGTGCCAAGGGCCAGAACATTGGGAAGGGGGAAACTGTCAAGACTGTTTCCTGAACTCTTATCAGGGAAGAGGTGAGCTACTGCTCAAGTTAAAGTTACGGGCCTGTCGTGCGAACCTAGTGTGTACTGCACAAAGTGGGTAAACTACTAAACGTGTGCAATACCATYGGAGGGGTTGAACCCAGGAATTYGTAAATGAGAGATAGGAAATAAGAGATGGATTCAGGGTCCCTGGGGAGACGGACACTAGCTTGGAGTGTGTTGACWGTAAACATGGTGGAATCATCCTCTTCAGCCCAGTGGTATGTYTGCAGGCTGGCTGACACTATAGTTGCCCCCCAAATGGCAACCTATTCCCTATACTGTGCACTACTTTTGACCAGGGCCAATTAAGGGCTCTGGTTAAAAGTAGTGCACTATGTAGGGAACAGGGTGCCATTTGGGACGCACWCCATCTTCCTGACAGGAATAGTGCTCTTTCCCCAGAGGAATGCTACCTCATTCCCATTCCCAATAATGTGATGGTATATGTTCTGATGAAGGGGAGAGGGGACAGCCAAGCGGTAGGATGATCTATATACTGGTCCTGTGTCCTGCAGCGTTTATTGGTTTCTCAAGGACATAATGACAGCCAACGACATACATTACATTTCATTACTGTAGCGCCCTCGTCTGATCCAGTAGAATCATCCTTCATCTTCCTCTGCGTCATCCCTGGAGCCAATAGGGGCTTCCTGTGTCGTCTATGTCACTGTCACTCTCCACACGCCCTGAATGGTAGAGGAATCAACTCAGAGCCACCTTGACACAGAATTCACCATGATTGATGATGATTGCTTTTCATCAAAAGTCGTGTAAACCTWGATTTTCTTCCATCTACCCTAGTGACAATATTACCCACAATGTGACACTGTACATTTGCGTTTCATGACACGTCCAGTCCTCCATGCTAATGAGTTAATTATGCTGAAGACATGGCACGATTCATTGGCCTATTTAAGTCATATAAGGTAGAAGTGGGCCAGGTTTGCTGCCGGGATAAGAAGTCCATTGTGTGTGTTGGATGAAGGAGTATAAAATAGGGGAAGGCGTTTGAAAGTGAAAAACGATGTGTGTGGTGCCAGTGCTCACTCTAAGGGTTTGCTGGCCTGTATAGCCAGGCCAGTGATGTTTTAAGGAGCATGTGGTTTTGAAACAAGTCTGTTTGGGTGCAATTAAGAAATGAATAAAACTGGAGTTTTCTAAAGTAATTTCGTTGTGTTCTTTCCTTCCTGAGCAACTGAAAAAGGGGATGGATGTTGGAAACGAAAATCATCAAGGACTATCTGCTGCTCTGACACAGCACTCATTTGAGGAAGGGAAGTCAAAACATGACATCCTGAATTCACATCACACTAAAAAGATGGGCCCGCCGACAAATTCACCCTCGCATGACCTGCATGATAATAGTGGGCTTACAAAACATTATCCCAAAATATCTTCCATTGGAAGAGAGAAACAAGGTTTGCTTCATCCAAAACTGTTCTGCCAGAATACAAGTTCTACTGTGTACTAAGTGGACCAAGTTAATGGGCACAAAACCTTTTTTGTCCAGTAAATTATTACAAAATGCCCCTGCTCTGGCAACAGAAAAGGGAGGTTATTTTGAGGGCAAGGTGCACGGTGCACTCAGTAGTCCCAACTCAATTCCCTCCCTCCAGCTTGAACATGTTCAACTGTGACAGATCAAATTGTTCCAGGTGTGTCATTGAATTGGGGGCAGTTTTTTCTACTCAAAGCAGTGCAGAGAGCTGTGAACGGGAGGTGTGATTGCATACAGGCTGTGTAATGCCTTAAAGGACTGGATAGAGGGGTTCTATAAAGGGCTGTGCCTCTTTCACCCCAACTATCATGTTTTTATTGACAGGTGTCTGGTCACCTGATCACTCCTACACATGTTCTGTAAACGCCATATTGGAACAGACCAGATGGCTAAAAGAGAATGAAGAAACAGATGCTGTCTCAGACAAGTCACATTCAGAGGACTTGAAAAGTTTAAACACATTATGAATATGATGTGGTCATTTAGCGATTTACAGTTGATTCAGTATTGGGGAATCAAATCCCCAACTCGGGTCATTCCAGCACCATGCTTCGTCGGAGGCTCAGATCCACGTAAAGTATACTCATCATTCATAGTTCTCCACATGTCTTGTGTTCACAGATGACTGTTTTACCCAATGTTCTGATAACCCGTCCGGTTTTATGCTTCTCTCAGTCTCGAAGTACAGTATCTATGGTGGAACTGGAGTCCAATCCGACCAATGAATCTCTTTGACCCACAGCTTCTTCTTCACCTTTTGAGGTTTCCAGTGAAAATCCTAACAAACGGCATGTCTTATGGAGTGCTGCTTTCTCTCCGGGGCTCGTCAGCTGAAACCTGAGGAATAAAGGGGGCAGCACCCCATATGGAAAGATTTAGGTGAGCGGTAAACTCCTTTTTTACGGAACTTATGTGAAACACCTGTATGTCTATGCACGGACATCAGCCACACAAATCAAAACCCTGTACACAAAACTGAGGGGCAGAACGCACAAATCAAGCACTCATCATCACACAATAAAGCCCTYAACACACAATTGGGGGTGGAATGCACAAATCAAGCACTCATCATCACACAATAAAGCCCTGAACACAAGTATGAAGAGCTGAACACACAAATCAAGCCGTAAACACACAAACTAAAGCTACAAAAATACAAATCAACATGATTGAAAACTGAAGAATGCAGAGCTGAGAACACACAACTGAGAACTGAACACATAAATCAAGCACCAAACACACAACTGAGAACTCAACACGTCATCAAGAGCTACTGTAGCAACACAACTGAGAACTGAACACAACTTCAAGCTCTAAAAACACAACATAGGCCTAAATCCTGAACACAGTCGAAAACTATACCAGATACAAACCAAGGCCCGAAAACACATCCAAGATCGAGGAACCTAACCCACAATCAAGCAGCAYGAAAAACCTTCTGAGGCTTCTCGCATCATTTCACCTCTGTGTTTATTCCCAGGTTTTTTCCTGTCTCGTTTGATTGTGTTATAAATCATTTAGTGTGAGTCAGGGGCTTCAGCCTGTATTTTTACAGGGCAGTGTTTGATTGAAGTCATTAAGACAAATCTGTTCTACACTATCAAACCAGCGGGAGAAGGCAAGGATCGGGTCTCGCATTGCATCTCGCTAATCCTTGGCCTATGCTTCCAAAACTTTTCTCTTCTAAAACTAAACTGTCATTTAGAATCCGTTAACATTGCCTCCAGGGTATGTAGGGTGAAGTTAAAACATTGCCCTCACACGCTTCTAGGCCTATTTAAATGCTTAAATAGCATGCTGTTTTAGAAATCAAATCAAATAGTAGAAAATGCTTCGTGATTTACATTCAGTTAATGAAACCTAATTAAAGTCGAAGAGAGTGTGACCAATTTCAATTTCGTCCAGTATAATAAAAACAATTATTGCGAAATCTCAAGTGGTGATCTTCAATTTCCGAAGTGTAGAGAAGACTCAGCTGCTGGCAAATACAATGTGAAAGGAAATGAAACACAAACGTCCTCACCCCAGGTTCCGGAAGGTGATTACATTACATTGCGTCCTTCACCCTGCATGTCCCGTGTGTGTGTGTGTGTGTTGTGTGTGTGTGTGTGTGTGTGTGTGTGTGTGTGTGTGTGTGTGTGTGTGTGTGTGTGTGTGTGTGTGTGTGTGTGTGTGGTGTGTGTGTGTGTGTGTGTGTGTGTGTGTGTGTGTGGTGTGTGTGTGTGTGTGTGTGTGTGTGTTGTGTGTGTGTACGTCCAGTGGGTGTGTTTGTGGAGATATGAGTGGGAGGCAGTCAGTGAGTTGCTGGTGATAGCAGTTGTCATAGCCAGCGTCTAAACTTGCAGCGCTCACTTTCCACTTCCAGTCCCAGGAGAATGTTTGACCAGAGTGCAGTCACAGCAGTGTTCCTTTAAACCAGACAGTCATCTGACCTTATGAGCACACTTCATACAATTCTGACACGTGTCCATGGAGGAACATTCTAGTGGTCAGTGGAGTCTACTCAGAGAAGGAAGGGGACCATCCTCCAGTAAATTTCAGAAAAATGTCATTGGTGAAACATTAAAAAAGGTAGCATTTTTAAAACAACTACACTAAATATATTCCACACAAAATGGTTGAATCAACGTTGTTTCCACGTCATTTCAAATCAAAATAAATGTTGTTATCAACGTGGAAAACTGATTGTATTTGCAAAAAGTAATGAACGTAAGGGCATTTTGTCATTATCCAAACTCTTAACCTAAATCCAATGACATGGTGATTTTTTTTACATTCATGTTGAATTCACGTTAGTTGACAACTCAACCAAATGTAAATCAAAACTAGATGTTTAACTGACGTCTGTGCCCAGTGGGATGAATCAGTGAAGTGAATTCGGACATGAATCAGAGGAAAGTTCCAACCAAAGGAAGTTCTGACACCTGTCATTTCTTGTAGAATCATTAACCTTAACCTCATCATCATTAACCTCTTCAGAATGACACTTCCCCAGAAAAGGATTCAGGTGCTACCGCTGCATACTTGCCTAAATATTCTGAACGGTGGTCAATGAGAAAAATACAATGCACTGTTTTATAAAGGTTGACCAAAAGTTAGTTGAGGTATGAACTTTGTGAAACGTTTTTTTTCCTAATGTAAAAGGGGCATTTAAAACTAATTCAGATGGGAAAGAGCATACAGGAACCATTTTTGTGTGTATGTTAGGCAGGAGGTCAGTATATTGTAAGGTTATTATTAGTACTGTAGAGCAGTATCATCATGGGTTATCTGACTTTGAACTGTTTTGCTCTTTAAACTCAATTCAGCACAAAATGTCAACTCAACAATGGCTCTTCCTGTCCTAGGTCAGAATGAGGCCTACAACGGACACACACATACTCTCTCTCTCCAACACACACACACACACACACACACACACACCACACACACACACACACACACCAACACACACACACACACACACACACACACACACACACACACACACACACACACACACACACACACACACACACACACACACACAACACCACAACACACACACACACACACACACACACACACAGGGTCAGCTTGCTATTGAAGAGCTCATACATCAGGCTAAATGCAGTGTGGAGCCAATGGCCAGAGACCTCAGTAAGAAGCTAACAGGAAAACAGCATGTATTCCTACCACTGGTGAGCTTTCAAAGAAAACAGTCCACAGTGGTGTTGCAGAGAAGAAGCTGTAGTGAAGTATTTTCAGTGCAAAGATGACCCAGCTATATGCCTCATTCCCAGATGAATGGAAAAGATGGCAACCATCTGAAATTAGATGGTGTCTATTTTTCCTATTCCGTTGGGATTGAGGCATACTGTATACAGTGCCCTTCAGAAAGTATTCACACCCCTTGACTTTTTCCACATTCCACATTTCGTTTTGCTATAGCCTGTATTTAAAATTGACGACATTTAGATTTTGTTTATCACGGCCTTAACACAATACCCCATAATGTCAAAGTGGAATTATGTTTTGGAGCTTTTTTGCAAGTTATTAATTAAGCTGAAATGTCTTGAGTCAATAAGTATTCACCCTTTGTTATGGCAAGCCTAAATAAGTTCAGGAGTAGAATCTTAACAAGGCAGATAAAAAGTTGCATGGACTCACTCTGTGTGCAATATCAATGCTTAACGTGATATTTGAATGACTACCTCATCTCTGGGGGCTCCCGAGTGGCGCAGCGGTCTAAGGCACTGCATCTCAGTGCTAGAGGCGTCACTACAGACACCCTGATTCAAATCCAGGCTGTATCACTACCGGCTGTGATTGGGAGTGCCATAGGGCGGTGCACAATTGGCCAGCGTTGTCCGGGTTTGGCCGGTGTAGGCCGTCATTGTAAATAAGAATGTGCCTTAACTCACTTGAATAAAGGTTAAATTTAAAAAAGACCCCACAAATACAGATAATTGTAAGGTCCCCAGTCAGCAGTGGATTTCAAAAAAGAGACTCAACCACCAAGACCAGGGAGGTTTTCTAATGCCTATGGGTCAATGGGTAAAAAAAAAAAAGGCAGACATTGAATATCCCTTTGAGCATGGTGAAGTTATTAATTACACTTTGGATGGTTCTATCAATACACCCAGTCACTACAAATATACAGGCGTCCTAACTAGTTGATGGACAGGAAGGAACCACTCAGAGATTTCACCATGAGGCCAATGGTGACTTTAAAACAGTGACAGAGTTTAATGGCTGTGATAGGAGAACACTGAGGGTGTATCAACCACACTGTAGTTACTCCACAATACTAACCTAAATGACAGAGTGAAAAGAAGGAAGCTTGTACAGAAGTAACACTTTCAAAAACATGCATCCTGTTTGCAACATGGCACTAAAGTAATACTATAAAAAACGTGGCAAAGCAATTCACTTTTTGTCCTGAATACAAAGTGTTATATTTGGGGCAAATCCAATACAACACATTACTCAGTACCACTCTCCATGAATGAATTTACCTTWCAGCAGRACAATAACCTAAAACACAATGCCAAATCTACACTGGAGTTGCTTACCAAGAAGACAGTGAATGTACAGTGAATGGCAAGACCTGAAAATGGTTGTCCAGCAATGATCAACAACCAATTTGACACAGCTTGAAGAATTTTGAAAAAATATAGCACAATCCAGGTGTGGAAATCCTTTAGAGACTTACCCAGAAAGTAATAGCTGCCAAATGTATTGACTCAGGGGGTAGAATACTTATCTAATCAAGATATATTATATTTTTCATATTTTTTTATAAATGTTTTAAAAAAGTGTCMACTGACAGAGTATATTGTGTAGATTATTGACCAAAAAATTCAATTCAATCCATTTTAATCCCACTTTGCAACAACAAAATGTGGATAAAGTCAAGGGGTGTGAATACTTTCTGAAGGAGCTGTAGTTGGATCTTAACAAGACATAGTATGAACTATCAGTGACTATTCATACATGCAATGGCTTGGGACTGTTGTGAAAGCTTATACTAAAACAACAAACTGTGGAGCTACCCTGAGTAAGTCAAATAAATATACAGAATATCTAGGACTGCGGAAGTCTTCTCTCTTTTGTCCCTCAATATACAATATCAGGGGTTGACTGCATTCTGTGAGAATTGAATGTGGTGTGACTTCACAGATTTAGAATGGGGCTCCACGATGAAGAGCTTTTACAGTTAGCCTAGTCACTAAGGCCCTAGTGTGCACAGAAAAAGCAATATGGTGTACTTTCAACAAGATTTCACAGTCAAAAACAGGGTAAGGGTTGTGACTAGAGGGAGTACAGCTTTGACCCAGAAGTTACTTTCCGTAGCAGGTTAGTAGAGCATTTTAGCTAACCCTAACTCTTTTCCTAACTTTTACCTAAGTCTCCTAACCTCCCACGCTAACCATCTAACCTGCTGCGTGAATTCTCCTAACATGCTTTGAAAAAGTAACTTCTGGTCGTGGTACTCCATCTAGTCAGATCCCAGAGTAAGGGTCGTAGTGGTACTCCATCTAGACAGATCCCAGAGTAAGGGTAGTAGTGGTACTCCATCTAGTCAGATCCCAGAGTAAGGTCGTAGTGGTACTCCATCTAGTCAGGTCCCAGAGTAAGGGTCGTAGTGGGTACTCCATCTAGTCAGATCCCAGAGTAAGGGTCGTAGTGGTACTCTATCTAGTCAGATCCCAGAGTAAGGGTCGTAGTGGTACTCCATCTAGTCAGATCCCAGAGTAAGGGTCGTAGTGGTACTCCATCTAGTCAGATCCAGAGTAAGGTCGTAGTGTACTCTATCTAGTCAGATCCAGAGTAAGGGTTGAAGTGGTACTCCATCTAGTCAAATCCCAGAGTAAGGGTCGTAGTGTACTCCATCTAGTCAGGTCCCAGGGTAAGGGTCGTGGCGGTTCTCCATCTAGTCAGGTCCCAGGGTTAGGGTCGTGGCAGTACCCCATCTAGTCAGATCCTAGGTAAGGTCAATTCCATTTAACTTCATGAGCCATTTGGTTTTTATGATGATCCATGAATTAATATTCACTTCCCATGACTGAATTAAAAAGGAAATAACCTAGCCTGGTCAACAACAACATATTGTCACGTTCTGACCTAGTTCTTTCTGTTATTCTTGTTTTAGTGTGTCAGACTGAGTTGGTGGGTGTCTATGTTAGTTTTTCTATGATTTCTATTTCTGTGTTTGGCCTGATATGGTCTCAATCAGAGGCAGCTGTCAATCATTGTCCCTGATTGAGACATATTTAGGTAGCCGTTCTATGTGTTTTTGTGGGTGGTTATTTTCAGTTTTGGTGTCTGCACCAGATAAACTGTTTCGGTTGTTTCTTGTTGTTTTGTTCAGGTTCAGTTTTGGTTATTATTAAATTCATGAACACTTACCACGCTGCACCTTGGTCCTCACTTCTTCCACCGTCGACGGCCGTTACAATTATAGGGTTTCCAGCATTGTTCCTTCACATGAAAATGCACACAGCCTGCAGAACGTTCACAATTCCACGTTGTATTGTTTATTGGTAAACTTCCACCAGCCCTGCAACCTAGCAGTGGTCTGTCAGCACCTCACGGCCTCACAACCCTACAGGAACAGATTCCTGGGTACACAACACACACACACACAAACACACACACACACACACACACACACACACACACACACACACACACACACACACACACACACACACACACACACACACACACACACACACACACACACACACACACACACACACACTGCACCACAACAACCTTTCAACGCGGATACCTGCAAGGCTTCTCCTTTAGCAACACGTCTCCACACAACACTGTGTGGACAACATCCATTAGAAAGAAAATGCTTATTTTTCTCAGTCGCTCTGCTCTTAAGAAAACTGCACCGATATCAAAATGGAACACATCCATCTCTGTCTGGGCGGCTCTGATTAATAAATACTGCCAGGACACGTGTGTGTGCTGTAAGAAAATATGATGAAAACATTTGTTTTTGTGTGTGTGTGTGTGTGTGTGTTGTGTGTGTGTGTGTGTGTGTGTGTGTGTGTGTGTGTGTGTGGTGGTGTGTGTGTGTGTGTGTGTGTTTTGTGTTGTGTGGTGTGTGTGTGTGTGTGTACAGTATGTGAACAGCTCTAGCCCAGAGGACAGTAGAAGTCACCCAGCCCGTGCTCCACTGTGTTAGTTATTATAGTTGTTGTTGTGCTGGCTCAGCAGGCCTGGTCAGGATCATTCCCTCCCCTGATTGCCATCGGCCTTCTGTCCGCCTCGCCATTGATCTCCAGCCCCAGCCAAGCACTTTCCAGACCCCACCCCCCCACCTCCTTCTCTCGTCTCCAAATACTCCCATATAGAGCTATTGCAGAGCCTTCCTGAGCTGCCTTAGTGCTGGTATTAGCATGTTTGAACCCGTGTCGGCTAGAGAGGTCAATGGGATTGAGAGGGCCGGCTCATCTGTATTAGAAAGGCATGGAGCCTGGCTTTTTCCACTTGATATCCTGACATGTCCTGCTCTGATGGTACAGCTGACTGCAACATGACAGTCCATCAGGTCACAAGGTGCTGGTTCATTAGAGAATTAGAGATCTAGCGATTGATCGGGCAGGTTGACAATGATGGGTGTTTAGGCCAGACTGCAAACTGCCTTGCAGGGATTTACTGGAATGAAAACTCAGGCTGTGTAAGAATTTCCCAGAAACAGCATCTCTAACATGTGGAACCAATGGGCATCGTGATACGACGTTCAAAATAGCCTACCGAAAAAATCACTTTGTTAAGACATCAACCAGAGCCTTCTGGATTGATGTGAATTACACCTGAAATGTGACCTGAAACCAATATCAGTCTTCGGTAGATACCTGGGCAGCACTACAGAGCACTTTCTCCTCTTTGTCAGGGCTCTTGATCTGAGAGAGCACTTTTTAATAATACCCTCACCTAACAAAGAGCCCTTCTGAGTGAAGGCAATTCATCCTGTCACACCGTCGCCATGGCGAAATGGCATAGATGAGATGGAGTGCGGATGAGACTKTCAGTGAGGGTAGCCCAGCATAAATACAGTGCTGTCATTTATCACGAGACAAGACAGTGCGCTCATGAAAGAAACCGGGAAACATGACACCGGACGCAGAGGTGGGAAAACTCCCCCACGCAAAATATTCCCAACAACACAAAGGAATGCCAGCCTCCCCTTTGAAGAAGGGAAACCCAAGGAGGGAGCTGTGATAAGATCCTGGGGAACCTATGACAGGGGAGCTTTAGCGAGACGGGTTTTGAAGTTCTCCTGTCCTCCTCTTTGCTTTTCTTCTTTCACTGTAGTTGTGTACGCCGCATATCTCCAATTCCATCAGGTGAGAACTTTGGGATACAACTTGAGGATTTTGGACGTTGAGCACCACGTGAGAAGTGTTGAGATTCTCTGCCGTTGGGTTTTATTTCTTCTACTGTAGTTGTGCACATCATTTATCTCCAACTCCATCAAGTCCACCAGATGCAAACTTGAGAATGGAGTAATGTTCTCCAATGACCACCATACACAACCCAGAGAAACAGAAAGAGTGGATGGAGCAGCATAAAGAATGCCTTTTAATGAATTCACTCTTACAAGCCGGGTGGCGCTTTATTGAAAATCAATAGTGTAATTTTCTACTTAGATAACCCAATTCCTTCAAACTGATTTTCTAATTTCCTCCCCGAGCATCTTCGATTATTCAATCAAGAAGCCAATTCCAGCAGCTCCACCATTGAGATTATAGTTTTTAAATCTGTCACTCCACCCTGGGTCAGTCTAACCTCACAGGTTTACAACAGTTCGGCTGCTGTTGGAATTTTATATTCAGCAACTGTTTATAGTATAATGCCTCACATTGAGGCCTCTTTTTTTAATCAATGTGATTAACTTTACGTCTGAAGTTCAAATCAATATGGTTATGAGCAAATGTAAAACCTCCCAGAGTTTCAACGCTGGTGTTCAATAAGTGGGCGGAAAGCGGTGATTTGACTACTTTTGGAACTGCTGCATACAGCCAGTCATTCTCTCAGGTCTCGGCTAATGATATTCAGACATTCTGCGCAAGGCAAAACAGGGCAGTCTTGATAAGCTTGTACAAGTCAACCAATGACCGCAAATCTATGTTCTGTCCTATTGGGTTCTTGCCCTGTACTGCCTACAGCCTTTCTCTCCATTTGAAGTAGATACATATTCCCTTGGGAAAGCATTGACCATACATCAGTACCTTTTAGCATTGACYGAGTCTARGTTTGATTGGGCTGGGTAACTTGCGTAGGTGTGGGGGTGTGGATTGTGTCATGCTGCTCGGTTGACTTTTGCACCATTGTTTTCTGCCAGGAAAGTCAGAATGCCAGCTGGTAATGCAKGGGATTGAAAACAATTATAAACACGTCTAGACATATAAACCAGTCTAGTTCGGGGGAAACGCAGGAAGATTGGGGYGGATTCATAACCTCACAGTAAATCAAWTCGAATACAACCCWTAAGTGGTTTATGACAAATAATGTAACAAAAGCTTGATTTAATGGGTTTAAAACAGATGAAACGTCAGAGGAAGTGAAAGAACTGATTCATCAAAGAAATTGCAGGCAGAGCCACTTACAATGTTATCTGTTGTAAACAGCAGGCCTAGGTTGCTGAATAAGGCCTATTCATTAATGAAATTCAATTACTCATCATGAAGCCTCTGCCTGCCTTTTATTGAGGGCACAAAATAAATCAGCTTAATTGCATCCAAGAACTTCCTAAATCTATCCATTCAATACTAAAGAGGCCACTTTTTTAGGCGATGCCAAAGCGATTGAAAATCCTTGAAAAAGGATCTCCTCCGACCAGATGSCGTTAGCATGAGGGCTCTGTTTCGTGTTTACGCTGCGGTCCACTCTGGGTTGAGGTAAGTGTGAGATGATCCATACCAACAGCTGGAATGGGTTCTTTTTCATTGTATGGATCCTCTTTCTTTCTTTCACACTCGAAACAAATAGCCTACAGCGGATGGGCTGGAGTGGGAGAGGCAGGGTGGGGAATGCTATGTCTTAGGAAGAGGAGAGGCATGAGAGAGAGAGAGAGAGAGCAACTCCCTTTCCTCGATCCCAACTCTGCATCCCCCCAACTCCTGTTCACCTCTCATCCCCCAACTCCCTTTTCAACTCCTCATCCCAACTCCCTTTTGCACTCCTCATCACCCAACTCCCTGTTCACTCCTCATCCCAACTCCCTGGGTTCACTCCTGGTTGCCCCAATCTCCATCTGTGGGTGGCATGGGGCGAATGCTATAACTGTGCGGTTTGTGATTAGGGCCTGGCAGATGTTGACATCCCGTATCTCTGGCTGTTGTTTTAGACATGACAGAACAAACATCAACTAAACACATAACTCGCAAAACCCCCAACTCTGATTGGCTGAGGCCTGGGGGTTTTTATGACGCACTCCAACTAGCTGAAGCGTGACGGCCAAAAGACAAGATAGGAATCCATAACGGAAACGTGGTGCTGATTTTAACACAGCGCACAGTGTAAACTAAAAAATAACACTTTTGGTGCCAAATGCTCCTCAGGGACCAGGTCCACCGCCTCCACTGCCTGCCGGAAAAAAAATATATAACCCCAATTTTGTGCTTGAATTGTTTTCCTTCAGCGGAGCTTTTCCAGTAGGCATCTGGGTTTCCTCTCTGGTGGCTGGGGCCCTTGCTGTGGATGTGCTGTTTTGCCTGTTGCTCTGAGCGTGGGAAAGGGCCATAATGAGTGCCTCTGGATGTTGATTGAGTTTGAAATGGTGCAGGTCAGCCCTGGGGTATCTGAACAGCCCTAATGGACCTGCAGAAGCCCCTCCAGGGAGGGCTGTGGGGTCACCGCGGGGTCATGTTTCTGTCATATCGATTCGGAGCGTGCTGAATGCCCAATCGTCGTCCTTCTTCTTCAACCTCGATGACGTGAGCTTGGCTCGGGTCAGCATCTGGTTACGATTCCGTGCTTGACAAGGGAAAACCAGGAATACTTCAGACCATGAGGGCTGGTATTTTTAATATAAACCAAAATGGAAGTGAGACAGATTGTAAAGAGAGGGACTTTTTAAAAGGGTAAAGTTTGCTTATTGCAGTGCACTATGGGGCTTCTCTGCCTGACCATCACTCGTGCTGGTGTGTTGTCAAACTGGTGAATTTCCACAAACGTGAGATATTTATAGGGATATTCCTAGTGTTCTGGCTTTAGGAGAGGGAGAGTGAATTTTCATTTTCCACCCTTTTTAAAATGGGCAGTCACATTTCATTAAAACGGACCAGATTTTTGACACCTGCCCAATATCCAACGAGATTGCCCATTGCAATGATTCGTTATGACCACGAGGCAAAATGTACGATTGAATGTGGACAGAAGAGAATAAGTGAGAGTTGGCTAGTCCACCATCAGCCACATTTTGTGCCTTAGACACAATCAAGCAACTGTATGGTTCTTAGGGAAAAGCTTGGCACTGCAGAGAGTGAAAGGTAAGACTTAACCGTGGACTGTAACTCTGTATATTTGATCAATGTTGGAAGGAGGCGTGTCCTCAATCATTCAAACCTGAACAACTCCAATCAGTAATAAACTGACTGCAATTCAACTATGCTTTACGATAGCTCATTATAGTTTATGCTGAACATGAATGTTTTTTTTTAACAAAAATATTTTGCAATGCAATATGTACTGAGAAGTGCAACTGAAATAGATGTACAGTATTTACCACAAATTATAAACAGTTATTTTGAGCGACTATTATAATCAGGAATTTTATATGAGAAGTTTATAGAGCGGTTTCATATAAACTAGCCTAATATAATTGGGCCAATTTCTAACTTGAGATTTCCTCCATAGACATGGATGCATGATATTTAGGCTAACGTTGTAGTTTACAGCAGCATGTTATTTCAAGGTAAGATGAGCAGCTAGTCAGAAGCTTAATCTACAAACAGGGGTGAGCAAAATGTCTTCTGAAGGCTGCATGTTTCGCTTCCCTACGTGAACTCACACTGACCCCCTCCGACTCCAGAGAGCATAGAAAACAACTGACCTCCACATCAAATGGTGAGAATTGGTTTAGGGTGAAAATCCTTCTAATATGGAGGAATGGCGTCTGACTCAGTCCTGTCCCGCCAGCTCCTTTGGAACGTTGGAATATGAGGTGTGTGTATTCAGACACACCTTTCCTCTTCGAAGGTGGTGTTGATATGCGTCAGGTTGGTGAGGGGGTAGCAGGGTGGTGTAGTGTGTGTGTGCGTGTGTAGCATGCAGGGTGATAGCAGTGGGCTCTGGTGGGATTCGGGGGGTATCGTGTTCAGGTTGTGTGATACAGTTTGAGACGCTGACCTGCTCGACGGTGGAGAAATGAAAACCAGCGGAGAGGCTTCACTCCCTCTTCAATGCTGTTTGTTGGAGAACAAGTTTAGGTTTTTATTGATATCCACTTGACATTCAAAGACACTGAATACATGGATATTACAATACACACACAATGGCACATTCAAGTTGAAATCGCAAGTCAAATTAATTAGCTATTTTGGGTATGGGTGACTTTTTATATTTCTCAGTCCTGACCGGGAACTGATACTATTACAATGTGTCATAATGAATCACCAGTCCGATGCATCGACCACAATATTGTTAGTTGACGTTAATATGAATAGACTAGTGAGGATGAAAGGGAAGAGGGGAGTGCTGGGATGGCTTATCCCCTCTTGAGTGAGTCTGAGGTCAGGGGTCCCCGTCCCGTCCAGGCCTCAGCGTTATCAGCTCTCAGGTTCAGACACACAGGGGTCTCCCTGGCCTGAGGCTGCAGTCCCTTAGGAATACCACACTAATGATGGCTATAGAGAACAGATGGAGAGGGACATCCGGGGCAAAAACAACCTGCCCGCAATCAACTTAATGATCCCTGAGAGAGGCATGCACTGCGTCTGGGTCCTCTGTCTGTGTGTGTCTGTGGCTGACTTGATTTGCAGACCGCTGAAATTTAGCCTATTTTTCATGCTCTCTCCCCATTCCACTTGCTAACCTATGTCTTTGATGTGACCATTACGCCAAGGCTCATTCACTTTTCCTGGTGTGTTCTGATACCAGACAGGAAACTAAACTCACTGGGAATCCAGCTGATCTGTGTCAGTCCTGGTGGCAGAGGAGAATGCAGGACCCAGATTTATGAGAACGCATCGTCAAAGCCACCTTTATTTAGAGTCCATCTTCACTGTTGTATCTCTGAAGAGCGGGAGCAGGAGGCATGTGCGGCTGCAGCAGTGCATATTACTATTGGCTTTCATTACGTTTCTGGAGAGATGCCCTAAGCATCTGGTATGTATTTCAGGCCGCTGTGCCCTTCAGAACTCTCGATCCATCTCTGTGGAGATGAACGGTGTATTATTACAACACGGAGTAATATCAGCCCTCATGTTCCAACAAGCCTAGAATAATGCCAGAGAAACACGCTGTGAATCACACACCCATGGAAACAGGGGGCCGCCGTGTTCCGAATTTCTGGGGCCGACCACCTAAAAAACTGTGGTAAAATGTTAGGACATGTTTGTGTTTGTGCAATTGCCCTGTGTTTACCCCTCTCTTTTGTTTCTCACAAATGGCAGACATATTTTAAAAGGGCCGGCCACAAAACAGAATGGACCGCCTGGAGTGAGTGGAGAAAACTGTGCCAGCGAACCCAGAGCACAGAAACTCCAACGAGGAGGGAAACTCTTATCAATTAGTTTAGTTTAAGTTTGTCGTTTTGGGTGTCAATATTATTGTAATTGAATACGGCTGCAGAGTTATCAAATACTTTCCTATGTTCAATGGCATCGTCAGCAAATTGGGGGGGAGGAAAGGTTGAAGAAGGGAGAAGGGTGGAGAAGGAAGGAGAAGAAGGAGGAGAAAGCTGGGGTGGAGGCTGACGTATCCGAACCAGATGTGCTTTGACCGACTGTCAGCTAGTTAGAGGCTCTCGAGCTCTCCTTTTTCTCTTCTCTCCTTTCCTCTCTCTCACTTTCTTTCATTCTTGTTCTCTCTCTCTCTCTCTCTCTCTCTCTCTCTCCTCTCTCTCTCTCTCTCTCTCTCTCTCTTCCCTCTCCTCTCTCT
>NW_019943865.1:107801-118274 GCF_002910315.2 Salvelinus sp. IW2-2015
CCGAGAGATGTGGTAGTGCTACTGAGAATCTGCTCAATGTGCTGTATAGTCCTACTGTGAGAACTCTCATTGTGCTGTATAAGTCTAACTGAGAAACTCTCAATGATGCATGTATCGTCTACTGAGAATCTCTCAATGCGTGGCTGTATAGTCTACATGAGAACTCTCAATTGTGCTGGTGTATCTGGACTGAGAAACATGCTCAATGTGCTGTAATAAGTCTCTGAGAACTCTAATGTGCTGTATAGTCTAATGAGAACTCTCAATGGTGCTGTATAGTTCTGACTGAGAACTCTTCAAATGTGCTTGTATGTCTAGCTGAGAAAACTCTCAATGTTGCTGTAATAAGTCTGCTGAGAATGCTCTGCAAATGTGCTGTATAGTCACTGAGAAACTCTCAATGTGCTGTAGTAGATGCTGGCTGAGCGAACTCTCAATGTGCGCTGTATAGGTCTGCTGAGAAACGTCTCATGTGCTGTTATAGTCTGCTGAGAAACTCCTCAATGTGGCTGTATAGTCTACTGAGAATCTCAATGTGCTGTATAGTCTGCTGGAGAACTCTCAATGTGGCTGTAGATAGTCTGCTGAGAACGTCTTCAATGTGCTGTATAGATCTGTGAGAACTCTCAATGGTGCTGTATAGTCTATGAGAACTCTCAATGTGCTGTATAAGTCATACTGAAGAACTATCAATGTGACTTGTATAAGTCTGCTGAGAATCTCAATGTGCGTATAGTCTGCTGAGAAGCTCTCAATGTGCTGTATAGTCTGCTGAGAACTCTCATGTGCTTGGTATAGTCTACTGAGAACTCTCATAGTGCTTGTAATAGTCTACTGAGAAGCTCTCATGTGTGGGTAAGTGCTATTCAGAAGCACTGGGTACGAGACTCTGGTACGACACAAGGCGTCCTGTTAACGATGGCACGGGATGAAACAGGGACTAATAGAAAAATGAACAGGCTCAACAAACAAAGACACATTAACAGTGTATCCTCCAATCCATACCCAGAACTAAAGCACTCATCTGTGGGGAAACAATAGTGAAGGGAAGAGAGAGGGAGAAGGGAAGGGAGAGACGGTGGAAGAGGAAGAGGGAGGGAGGGAGAGGGAATGGGAAGAGGAAGAAGGGAGGGAGAGGTAAGGGGAGAGTGTGGAGAGGAAGAGGGAAGGGAGGGAGGAGGGAAGGGGAGAGTGGTGGAGAGGAAGAGGGAGGGAGGAGAGAAGGTAAGGGAGAGTGTGGAGAGGAAGAGGGAGGGTAGGGGAGAGGGAGGGGAGAGTGGTGGAAGAGGAAAGAGGGAGGGAGGTGAGAGGGAAGGGGAGAGTGGTGGGAGAGGAGAGGGAGGGAGGGAGAAGGGAAGGGGAGAGTGTGGAGAGGAAGAGGGAGGGAGGGAGAAGGGAAGGGGAGAGGTGTGGCGTAGGAAGAGGGGAGGGAGGGAGAGGGAAAGGGGGAGAGTGTGGAGAGGAAGAGGGAGAGGAGGGAGAGGGAAGGGAGAGTGGAGAGGAAGAGGGAGCGGAGGGAAAGGGGAGAAGTGTGGAGAAGGAAGAGGGAAGGGGAGAGTGTGGAGAGGAAGAGGGAGGCGAGAGGAGAAGGGGAGAGTGTGGAGAGCGGCAGAGGACGAGGAAAGAGGGTGGGTCTGCGCTCTGCTCAGTGTCTCTCTACCAACCTCCAGGCAGCGCTATGCAAGTCACACCAACAGGAAGAGGGATGTTTGGGGGTGCCTGTATCTCAAATCGTACTCTTTCGATGAAGATAACGGACAATTTGTTTCGGCTTTTTATTCCAATATTCAATTGTTTACCCAAATTATTGTCAATTTTCCATCAAATTGTGTTTAACAATAAAGCTATTTGCGAGAAGTTGACAAATAGTGTTTTGAGAGGAACTATCCAAATGTAGAGAATTGAACAGATGTGTGTGTGTGTGTGTGTGTGTGTGTGTGTGTATGTGTGTGTGTGTGGTGTGTGTGTGGTGTGTGTGTGTGTGTGTGTGTGTGTGTGTGTGTGGTACTTGTTTCCTACCGCTTATCATGACCCTATTGTCCTAGCTAATATCACTCGAATGTCCTGACAAGGTGCGGAAAACAATAACTTTTTTGAAAAAGTTTTTTAAGGCTTAAGGGGTTAGGTTTAAGGTTTTTGGGGGTTGACGCTAGCGTTGAGGTTAGGGAAAATAAGGACATTTTTATAATGTCAAAGCATTTGTACTCCCCAAAGTCATGGACATTTCCACGAAAATAAAGCTTGTGTGCGTTTGTGGAGGTGAATTTGGGGAAACCCCTTCTGGCAGGGAAGTCCTGGTTGTAATAGAGGCTCTACAGCAGCTAGAGGCAGTGGGTGTACTGCCAGCGGGCGGCTCGCCAACAGCCCGCCCCCCATCTTCTCTCCCCTGTAAGCCTCTCGGCTCTACCTCCCTAGCACATTCTCTCGCCTCTAGCCTCGCCTACATCTCTCTTCTCCGCTCTACCTCTCTCTACCTCCCTAAGACACCTCTCTCTCCCTCTACCTCCCTACACCTGCTCTCTCCTCTAACCGCTCTCTACCTCCCTAACAACCTCTTCTCTCCCTCTTACCTCCCTAGCACCTCTCTGCTCCCATCTGTACCTCTCTCTACCTCCCATACATCTCTCTCTCCTCTACCTCCTCTCTACGTCCCTACACCCTTCATCTCCGCTGCTACCTCCTACACCTGCTCTCTCCCTGGCGTACCGCATGCTCTAACTCGCCTACACTCTCTCTCCCTCTACCATCCCTACACCTCTCTCTCCTCTACCGTCCTACACCTCTCTCTCCTCTACCAGCTCTCTACCATCCTACACCTCTCTGCTACGTCCCTACACGCTCTCATCTCGCCGTCTAACCTGCTCTCTAACCGTCCCTACACATCTCTCTCCTCTACCTCTCTCTACCCTCACTACACCTCTCTCTCCTCTACCTCCCTAACCTCTCTCTTCCCCTCTGTACCTCTCTATAACCTCCCTAAACACCTTCTCTCTCCCTCTGTACCTCTCTCTAACCTCCCTACACATCTCTCTCCCTCTACCGTCTCTCTGACCTCCATACACCTCTCGTCTCGCCGTCTACTCCATACATCTCTTCTCTCCCTCTAGACCGCTCTCGCTCTAAGCCGTCCATACACGCCTCGTCTTCTCCCTCTAAACCATGCTCTCCTACTTTACATACACCTCGTCTCTCCCCTCTAAGCCTCTCTCTACCTCCATACACTCTCAATTCAATTCAAGAGCTTTATTGGCATGGAAAACACCTCCCTACCTTCTCCCTCTCATACCGTCGCCCTCGCTACCTCAGCCCTCCCTACCGTCGCTCTCGCTAACTCTCCCTCTCTACCTCGCCCTCTCTACCTCTCTACCTCGCCCTCCCTAACCTGTCGCCCTCGCCTACTTCTCTACCTCGCACCTCCCTACCTCGCACCTTCTACCTCTCCCTCTATAAGCCTCTCCCTCTCCCTGCTCTTAAACTCTCACTCCGCCTTACGCTCTCCCTCCCTGACCTCTCCTCTCCTCTCTACCTCTCCCCTCCTACCTCTCTCCCTACCTCTAACACTTGTGTGTGTTTCCTACAACACATGGTCATGGAGTATGCTCAGATATAACTTACAAAACATCTGTCACTTTCAGATCCCAAATAAACCAGACATTATTAAAACCTGCCAAAATGAGCATCCTAGGGAACTGAATGCAGTAATCAATAGGAGAAGTTTTACGCACAAAGTTAACAATAATATAGTAGTAGTAGAGCCAGTCCGAGAAAGTATTACCTTGTCTAAAAAAATATACAAGTACCAAGTCAAAAGTTTGGACACATTACTCATTCAAGGGTTTTTCTTTATTTTTAACTATTTTATACAATGTAGAATAATAGTGGAAGACATCAAAACTAAGTGAAATAACACATAAATAGGAATCATGTAGTAACCAAAAAATATATTTTAGATTTTTCAAAGTAAGCCACGCTTTGCCTTGATGTCAGCTTTGCACACTCCTGGCATTCCTCTCAACGCGACCATTCAGCTGGAATGCTTTTTTCCCACAGTCTTTGAAAGAATTCCCCATATGCTAAGCACTTGTTGGCTGCTTTTCCTTCACCTCTGTGGTCCAACTCATCCAACCATGCTCAATTGAGGTATGACGGGTCGAGTGATTGTGGAGGCCAAGGTCGATCTGATGCAGTACTCCATCACTCTCCTTCTGGTCAAATAGCGCTTACACAGGCCAGGGGGGGGGGGGGGGGGGGGGGGGGGGGGGGGGGGGGGGGGGGGGGGGGGGGGGGGGGGGGGGGGGGGGGGGGGGGGGGGGGGAAGGTGTGGTTGGGGTCATTGAGTCCTGTTGAAAAACAAAAATTAATAGTCCCACTAGCACACAAAACCAGATGGATGGTGTATTCGCTGCGAGAATGCTGTGGTAGCCAGTGCTGGTGTTAAGTGTGCCTTAGAATTCTAAATAAATCACAGACAGTGTCACCAGCAAAGCACCCCCACACCATCACACCTCCTCCTCCATGCTTCACGGTGGGAACCACACATGCGGAGATCATCCGTTCACCTACTCAAAGACACGGCGGTTGGAACCAAAAATCTCCAATTTGGACTGATCAGACCAAAAGTCAGATTTTCACAGGTCTAATGTCCATTGCTCGTGTTTCTTGGCACAAACAAGTCTCCTCTTCTTATTGGTCTTTTAGTAGTAGTTTCTTTGCAGCAATTCGACCATGAAGGCCTGATTCACACAGTCTCCTCTGAACTGATTCACACAGTCTCCTCTGTTACTTGCACTCTATGAAGCATTTATTTTGGCTGAAATCTGAGGCTGGTAACTCTAATGAACTTATGCTCTGCAGCAGAGGTAACTCTGGGTCTTCCTTTCCTTTGGCATTCCTCATGAGAGCCAGTTTCATCATAGCGCTTGATGGATTTTGCGACTGCACTTGAAGACACTTTCAAAGTTCTTGAACTTTTTCCGGATTGACTGACCTTCATGTCTTAAGGTATTGATGGACTGTCGGTTCTCTTTCCTTATTTGAGCTGTTCTGGCCATAATAAGGTGAAATCAAATAAAATCAAATAAAAAAATATGGACTTGGTATTTTACCAAATAGATATATCTTCTGTATACCACCCATAACTTGTCACAACACAACTGATTGGCTCAAACGCATTAAGAACAAATACATTCCACAAATGAACTTTTAACAAGGCACACCTGTAATTGAAATGCATTCCAGGTGACTAACTCATGAAGCTGGTTGAGAGAATGCCAAGAGTGTGCAAAGCTGTAATCAAGAAAGAAAGGTGGCTACTTTGAAGAATATGAAATATAAAATATATTTAGATTTGTTTAACACTTTTTTGGTTACTACATGATTCCACGTGTTATTTCATAGTGTTGATGTCTTCACTATTATTCTACAATGTAGAAAATAGTACAAATAAAGAAAATATGAGTCCAAACTGGTGCTTTATATCAGACATTGTAAGAATACAGGAAGCTTTCTGTCACACATTACTGTTGTTATAACAGACAGGAATCTCAGAAGAGTAGATCTACACATTACTGTTGTTATAATGGACAGGAATCTCAGAAGACTAGATCTACACATTACTGTTGTTATAACGACAGGAATCTCAGTAGAGTAGATCTACACATTACTGTTGTTATAATGGACAGGAATCTCAGAAGAATAGATCTACACATTACTGTATGTCAAGGACAAATGATCTAAAAAAATAAAAATTAAAAAATTAAAAAATTTCAGGTTTGGAAATTGTCTATTTTTATCAGTTTATAAACTGAGCGGTCAGTATTTCTAAACATCTATAAACTGACGGTTCAGACTGTTTGATTGCTTGTTCAGCTACAAGATAATAACTGTGCATTTTAAAGGATTAAAAGAATGAAAAGGTACAAATCAACAAATGTATGATTCTGACTATTTCGACATGATATGTTGTACAATACTGGGCATTAAGCGTGTTTAGTGTTTGGTCAACCCGTCAGCCGGGTGCCAACAACAATAACAGTCTATATTAGTGGCGGGGTGTGCTGATTGGTCCATCCAAGATACCCAATNTTCAGGTCAGATTTACTCTATGAAGCATTTATTTGGGCTGCAATTTCTGAGGCTGTTAACTCTACTGAACTTATCCTCTGCAGCAAAGGTAACTCTGGGTCATCCTTTCCTGTGGCGGTTCTCATGAGAGCCAGTTTCGTCATAGCGCTTGATGGATTTTGCGACTGCACTTGAAGACACTTTCAAAGTTCTTCAACTTTTTCCGGATTGACTGACCTTCATGTCTTAAGGTATTGATGGACTGTCGTTTCTCTTTCCTTATTTGAGCTGTTCTTACCATAATAAGGTGAAATAAAATCAAATAAAAAAATATGGACTTGGTATTTTACCAAATAGGGTCATCTTCTGTATACCACCCCTACCTTGTCACAACACAACTGATTGGCTCAAACGCATTAAGAACAAATAAATTCCACAAATGAACTTTTAACAAGGCACACTCCAGGTGACTACTTCATGAAGCTGGTTGAGAGAATGCCAAGAGTGTGCAAAGCTGTAATCAAGAAAAAAAAGGTGGCTACTTTGAAGAATATGAAATATAAAATATATTTTGATTTGTTTAACACCTTTTTGGTTACTACATGATTTCACATGTGTTATTTCATAGTTTTGATGTGTTCACTATTATTTTACAATGTAGAAAACAGTACAAATAAAGAAAAAATGAGTAGGTGTGTCCAAACTTTTGACTGGTGCTTTATATCAGACACTGTAAGAATACAGGAAGCCTTCTGTCACACATTACTGTTGTTATAATGGACAGGAATCTCATAAGAGTAGATCTACACATTACTGTTGTTATAATGGACAGGAATCTCATAAGAGTAGATCTACTCATTACTGTTGTTATAATGGACAGGAATCTCAGTAGAGTAGATCTACTCATTACTGTTGTTATAATGGACGGGAATCTCAGAAGAGTAGATCTACACATTACTGTTGTTATAATGGACGGGAATCTCAGAAGAGTAGATCTACACATTACTGTATCTCAAGGACAAATTACCTAAAAAAAATATTTAAAAAATGTCAGGTTTGGAAATTGTCTATTTTTATCAGTTTATAAACTGAGCGGTCAGTATTTCTAAACATCTATGAACTGAGCGGTCAGTATTTCTAAACATCTATGAACTGACGGTTCAGACTGTTTGATTGCTTGTTCAGCTACAAGATAATAACTGTGCATTTTAAAGGATTAAAAGAATGAAAAGGTACAAATCAACAAAATGTATGTTCTGACTATTTCGAACATATATGTTGTACAATAATGGGGTCAAATCCATCAATAAATGCAATAGTGTGATATAGTGTTTAGGTCAACTCCGCTCAGCCGGTGTGCCAACTAACAATAACAGTCTAATTAGTGGCGGGTTGTGTGCTGAATTGGTCCAATCCAAGATACCCAATGACGTTGTGATTCCTAATGATCATCTACATTGTTCTGGGGGGATTTGGGTTGTTGTTGGTGTTGGGGGAGGGGGTGACACATTACATTTATTCTTATTATCAGTTACACACAAGGTCCAACCGAAAACTTGACTTCCGGCTTATTAGCTAAGCCCTCTGAATGGGAGGCGGGTTGGCTGAGGGGCTGCCACATTGGGTACCTTAGCTCAAGCCCTCTGAATGGGAGGGGTGCGAGGGGCTGCCACATTGGGTACCTTAGCTTAAGCCCTCTGAATGGGAGGGGTGCGAGGGGCTGCCACATCGGGTGCCTGAGAGAGCTGATGTTGTTGGGGGTTAACTGCTTTGCTCAAGGATTTTTTACCTTGTCGGCTCGGTGACCCGAACTAGCAACCGCTAGTCCACCTGCCATCCCTCTGTTAGTCCAAAGCGAAGTAACCTAATTCATTAGGTTACTTTCAAACCCTGCATAACTGGTAACCTAATGCAAAGTGTTATCAACAAACTGAAATTTTTTCATTTGAAACAACTAGTTGAGGAGACAAGCCCACAGAAAAACAGGATTGTGTTTTTGTCTGAGAGCTAACATATCCACAACCACGGCAACAGGCCGCCGGGCGCTGGGACTTTCACACTTTTGTTTCCCCGCCACTCGCGCTCTCTTTTTCATACGGGGTCAGCAACAAACAATCTAAGTTTGGCAACGTCAGCTATGCTTAAAACAACAGGCATTGTTCACCAGGCTTTGTTTACAGAAATCTACAGGTTTCAATGGAGAGCTTTTTCCTTGATCCTGTCAATCAACTCCTAATTTCCCCATTTTTTGTTTGCTGTTTGAAGATGCGCTCTCGTGTCATTTCCTTCTACTTTTAAAATATGCACGGGGGAGGGGCAAAAAGGTGGAGAAGTTGTAAAAAATATATTTTTTWAAGTTCATTCTTGCATAAACCTTGAAAATCGGGAGCTTGCATTCCCTGAATTTTAAAAACGAAATCACTTTCTGAATCAGAGGCTACAGGCTCTGCCAGAGATATGACAGAGAGGATGACAAACATGAAAGGAGAGGAGAGAGAGGGGGGGAGAGAAATAGCGAGAGAGAGAGAGAAGAGGGGAGAGTACCACCGAAAGGGAGTTTATGAGGGGATTGGGTTCAGACTCCCTAATGCCCTTTGTGTATGTTTATCTAAGCAAGAGCAAGACGGAGTCAGCAATAGTGAAACTGAAAGAGAGAATTGAGACTTCTCATTGTTAAATCTCTGGTGCCTACAAAGCAGGATCAATGAGTTAGCGAGACAACTTCCCTAAATGTTCTGAAATAATCATATATTTTTGTATTCAAGCCTAACTCAAACAACCAAAAACACTTATCTAAGTTGAACTTTCTTAATGGTTAGTTATTTCTGGTAGTTCATTGAAGTTAAACTCATTGATCGTGCTTCTGGTCCTAAAGGTTKCTCTGGCTGTTACTGAACCATGTGTGTGTACTGTGACATGCCGCTGGCTCACTGGTCAGCCACAGGACATAGATGAGTCTTTGTATCAGGGCAGAGATATTAGAAACCAGATCAGAGGATGTAGACATGGGGAGAGGCGATACCTCTATTGAGCAGTGTAGTGGCCATTTTTCCATAAGGAATACCAGAGGCGGGCTATCCCCCCCTGCACCATCGAGTGATGGCAACGGGACTAACTCTACAGGTGAATTTCTCTTCAGTATCATGAGAGGATCGGCATGTATGAGAGAGTTGGCAAGAGGGGGAAACGCAAAATGTGTAGGACGGGAAGGAGAAAGGAGAAAGGAGAAAGGAGAAAGGAGAAGGAGAAAGGAGGAATGCTTGAAGCCCTGGACTACTCAGGGAAAGGGAAGTTGAGATTTCAGATGAGGGGTAAAATAGTTAACAGATTGTCGTCTCAGTACCCAGAGGTCCTGCTCAATGCCAGATGAGCTTCAGTCTACAGTACATCTCTTTGTCACTTTACCCTAAACATACATATATGGTTTTCAGTAATTACCATAAAAGTACACACAGTAAGCGCCAGGATAATATCATCATATACACATAACAAAAGATTGATTATCCCCATTCCATACTATTCATTACAATAACAATCATTTAGGAAACGCTGCGACTGATCAGTTCACTTAACAAATAACAAATACAAATGAAGGATTGACTGATTTTTCATCTTCATCCACCACAGTGGTGAGCGTGCTGCCATCTGCTGAGGCTTTGGGAGATCAACTGGTCACTAAACTACATGGCCAAAGGTATGTAGACACCTGCTTTCCACTAGATGTTGGAACATTGATGCAGGGACTTGCTTCCATTCAGCCACAAGAGCATTAGTGATCTCGGGCATTGATGTTGGACGATTAGGCCTGGCTCGATTCGGCGTTCCAAATCATCCCAAAGGTGTTCGATGGGGTTGAGGTCAGGGCTCTGTGCAGGCCAGTCAAGTTCTTCTACACCGATCTCAACAAACCATTTCCCTATGGACCTCGCTTTGTGCACGGGGGGCATTGTCATGCTGAAACACGGAGAGGGCCTTCTCCAAACTGTTGCCATAAAGTTGAAAGCACAGAATCGTCTAGAATGTCATTGTATGCTGTAGCGTTAAATTCCCTGCACTGGTACTAAGGGGCCTGAACCATGAAAACAGTCCCAGACCATTATTCCTCCTCCACCAAACTTTACAGTTGGCACTATGCATTGGGGCAGGTAGAGTTCTCCTGGCATCCGCCAAACACCCAGATTAGTCCGTCAGACTGAAATGTGATCCATCACTCCAGAGAACGTGTTTCCACGGTTCCAGAGTCCAATGGCAGCAAACTGTACACCTCTCTAGCCAACGCTTGGCATTGCGCATAGTGATCTTAGGCTTGTGTGCGGCTCCTCGGCCACGGAAACCCATTTCATAGAGCTCCTGGTGAAGAGTTCTTGTGCTGACGTTGCTTCCAACGCATCACCGGGGGCAAACACCTGC
>NW_019943865.1:119159-121728 GCF_002910315.2 Salvelinus sp. IW2-2015
ACCTGCCCTCCAGGACACCTACAGCACCCGATGTCACAGGAAGGTCAAAAATATTATCAAGGACATCAACCACCCGAGCCACTGCCTGTTCACCCCGTTACCATCCAGAAGGAGAGGTCAGTACAGGTGCATCAAAACTGGGACTGAGAGACTGAAAACAGCTTCTATCTCAAGGCCATCAGGCTGTTAAATAGCCACTATTCACTAGGCGGCTTCTAACCGGTTACGCTACCCTGCACCTTAGAGGCTGCTGCCCCATATACATAGACATGGAATCACTGGTCACTTTAATAATGGAACACTAGTCACTAATAATGTTGACATATTTTGCATTACTCATCTCATGTGTATATACTGCATTCTAAAATGTTGCTCATCCAAATATTTATATATTTTTAATTCCATTCCTTTACATTTGTGTGTATTGTGTATATTGTTGTGAAATGTTAGATATTACTGCACTGTTGGAGCTAGAAACAAAAGCATTTTGTTACACCCGCAATAACATCTGCTAAACGTGTATGTGACCAATAATATTTGATTTGARTTACAGTTGACCAGGGCAGCTCRAGCAGGGCAGATAMTTAACAAACGGACTTGTTGGTAAGGTGGCATCCRATGACGGTGCCACGTTGAAAGTCACTGAGCTCTTCYGTWCGGSCCATTCAACTGCCAATGTTTGTCTATGGAGATTGCATGGCTGTGTGCTCGATTTTATACACCTGTCAGCAACGGGTGTGGCTGAAATAGCCAAATCCACTACATTTGAWGGGGRGTCCGCATACTTTTGTAGTGTTTCTCCACAAAAACACAGAGCAAGCGGGTAAGTACTGTACTTCAATATCTGGACTGAGGTGCTAAACAGAGGAGTATTAAATAAACATCTCTCTCTAGTCACAGTTTGGTGTTTAGGCAAGATCAAAGTATATTCACATATTGAAGTATCTCCTGTTTTGGTGAATATGGACAAAAATAACTAAACTGATACGACAAATCTAATTCCATTTGTACGCAGATAGAATGGGCAAAAATAGCTGTGGGCTAAGGGAACGCAGCCCCAAAAGTAAAACAGTAAAAGTCGGCGTAGACGTATGAACGTTAGATAGACACAAAGTTCCAACTGTCTCTCTCAAAAGCTCTCAACCTCTTCAAAGTCACGTCCATCTATACTGTAGGACATTCTACCGTAGATAAAGACATGAATGTGTATGTGAATTTAGGGTATTTTGAGCTGGTGAGTTTTTGCAGAAACTCTCTGGCGGTTGTATCTCTATGAGCTGAACATGCCTGGATACAGATCTGTTCCCCCCCCCCCTGTCACTGTGGCGTCCAGCAGGCAGCAGAGGCGGTGAGCACAGAGATATGTGCAGAAAGTCACTCCCTGGCAAAATGAGGCCATTCAACCACATGGCCAGTGTGAAGAGGACCCACTGGCCCGCGATTGGCCAGCCCACACTGGGGAAGGGGAGGACACAGTACGGAGAGGAGGGGGGGAGAGAGAGAGATGCGGTCACGTGACCTAGTCCAGCAGAGAGCTGTGTAATAGGCRCTCTCTCGGAGTAGAGAAGCAAAGGCTGGATGTGAACCAAAATCCCTCTACCACACACAGGCTGGGCATTGTTGTCTATTCACCGGACTCCATCTCAGGATTCAGGGCACTTTATCATTCAATTAGGACACTTTCACACCAGACACCAGAGAAAGGGGACCTTCAATCAAACTCGAAAAGTTCACACTAAAACTGGAGGGGAATATAGAGGCACTCAATAGGCACTATTGAGGAGAGAGAAGAGAGAGGAAGAGAGAGGAAGAGAGAGGAAGAGGAAGAAATGTGACAGGAAGGAAAAGAGAGAGGGAAGTATGTGCATCGAGGCAGACAACATGCAGTCAACCACGTGTTCATGAAGGGTACGGTAATATTTGTGAATGGGGTAGTATTGCCGTATTAAGGGGGGGAGAGGGAGGGATGAGAGAAGTGGGAGGATGAGAGAGGTGGGAGGATGAGAGAGAGGTGGTAGGATGAGGAGAGAGGTGGGAGGATGAGAAGAGGTGGGAGGATGAGAGAGAGGTGGGAGGGATGAGAGAAGGTGGGAGGATGAGAGAGAGGTGGGAGGATGGAGAGAGTTGGGAGGATTGAGAGAGAGATGGGAGGAGTCAGACAGGTGGGAGGAATGAGAAGGTGGGAGGATGAGAGAGGTGGGGGATGAAGAGAGGTGGGAGGATGAGAGAGAGGTGGAGGATGAGAGAGAGGTGGGAGGATGAGAGAGAGGTGGGAGATGAGAGAGAGGGTGGGAGGATGAGAGAGATGGAGGATGAGAGAGAGGTGGGAGGATGAGAGAGAGGTGGGAGGATGAAGAGAGGTGGAGGATGAGAGAGGTTGGAGGATGAGTAGAGAGGTGGGAGGATGAGAGAGAGGTTGGAGGATGAGAGAGGTGGGAGGATGAGAGAGAGTGGGAGGATGAGAGAGAGTGGGAGGATGAGAGAGAGGTGGGAGGATGAGAGAGAGGTGGGAGGATGAGAGCGAGAGGTGGGAGGATGAGGAGAGGGTTGGAGGATCGAGGAGAGGTGG
>NW_019943865.1:123835-144496 GCF_002910315.2 Salvelinus sp. IW2-2015
CTTGGATTTCATAATTGTAAGTTGTTGTGCGTTTTATTTGTACCCGCTTCTCTTGGGCTATGACCACAATCTCAATCGGATTAATAGGTTAGTTCACTAGGAGAATAGTGTCCTGGCCATGGAACCCAAAATATTCGATTATGTTCTTTCCCCGACCACTTAAGTTTTATCCATTTGCCTCATGTTTACCTTTATGGCAAGGTTGCTCCATGCATGCGTGTGAAAAGCATGTTCGTCGCACCAAACTTTTCCTGTGAGATGTTTGGAGTAAGATTGTCTCTCGGAGGATTGTTGGTACCATGCTTTATTCATGGCTGTGTTCTTAGGCAAATTGTGAGTGAGCCCACTCCCTTGGCTGAGAAGCAACCCCACACATGATGTCGTCCAGGATGCCTTTACTGTTGGCATGACACAGGACTGATGGTAGCCGCTCACCTTGTCATCTCCGGAACACAGACTTTTTTCCGGATGCCCCAAACAATCGGAAAGGGATTCATCAGAGAAAATGACTTTTACCCCGAGTCCTCAGCAGTCCAATCCCTGCTACCTTTTGCAATATATCAGTCTGTCCCTGATGTTTTTCCTGGAGAGAAGTGGCTTCTTTGCTGCCCTTCTTGACACCAGGCCATCCTCCAAATCTTTGCCTCACTGTGCGTGCAGTTAGAGAACGGTCCTGGCGCTTGCTGGACTTCTTGGGCACCCTGAAACCTTCTCACAACAACTTGAACCACTCTCCTTGAAGTTCTTGATGATCCGATAAATGGTTGATTTAGGTGCAATCTTATGCAGCAATTCCTTGCCTGTTGAAACCCTTTTTTGTCAAAGCAATTATGACAGCACGTGTTTCCTTGCAGTAACCATGGTTGACAGAGGAAAACAATGAATCCAAGCCACCACCCCCTTTTGAAGCGTTCCAGTCTGTTATTCGAACTCAATCAGCATGACAGAGTGATCTCCAGCCGTGTCCTCGTCAACACTCACACCTGTGTTAAAAGAGAATCACTGACATGATGTCAGCTGGTCCTTTTGTGGCAGGGCTGAAATGCAGTGAAATTTTTTTGGGGGGATTCAGTTCATTTGCATGGCAAAGAGGACTTTGCAATTAATTGCAATTCATCTGATCACTCTTCATAACATTCTCGGAGTACAGGCACAAATTGTCACATACAAAACTGAGGCAGCAGATTTTGTAAAGAATGATATTGTGTCATTCTCAAAAACTTTTGCTCTCTGATCCCTCTGATCCTCTCGTCTTCCCATTCCTCTCAGTTACTACAGTTCTTCCCTCTGATCCTCTCAGCTTTACTACAGTTCCTCTCTGATCCTTCTCAGTACTACAGTATCCTCTCTGATCCTCTCAAGTCCTCTCAGTTCAGTTCCCCTCTGATCCTCTCTGATCCTCTCAGTAATCTAGGTCCTCTCAGTTCCTCTCTGATCCTCTCAGTATACAGTTCCTCTCGTCCTCTCGATCCTCCTACTACAGTTCCTCTGATCCTCTCAGTATTCAGTTCCCCTCTGATCCTCTCTGATCCTCTCACGTACTACAGTTCCCCTCCTGACTCCTCTCAGACTACAGTTCCTCTCTGATCCTCTCAGACTACAGTTCCTCTCTGATCCTCTCCATACTACAGTTTCCTCTCTGATCCTCTCAGTACTACAGTTCCTCTCTGGATCCTCTCAGTACTACAGTTCCTCTCCTGATCCTCTCAGTACTACAGTTCCTCTCTGATCCTCTCATACTACATCCTCTCTGATCCTCTCAGTACTACAGTCCTCTCAGTTCCTCTCTGATCCTCTCAGTACTACAGTTCCTCTCTGATCCTCTCAGTATTACAGTTCCCCTCTGATCCTCTCTGATCTCATACTACAGTCCTCTCAGATCCTCTCTGATCCTCTATCTACAGTTCCTCTCATGTCCTCTCAGTTCATTCCTCTCTGATCCTCTCCAGTACTACAGTTCTCTCAGTTCCTCTCTGATCCTCTCAGTACTACAGTTCCCCTCTATCCTCTCAGTACTACAGTTCCTCTCTGATCCTCTGTGA
Source organism: Salvelinus sp. IW2-2015 (assembly GCF_002910315.2). NCBI lineage: Eukaryota > Metazoa > Chordata > Actinopteri > Salmoniformes > Salmonidae > Salvelinus > Salvelinus sp. IW2-2015. The sequence continues at coordinate 125,878 of NW_019943865.1, forward strand.
TCCTCTCAGTACTACAGTCCCTCTCTTCCCTCTGAATCCTCTCAGTACTACAGTCTCTCTGTCCTCTACTGATCCTCTCATACTACAGTTCCTCTCTGTATCTCTCTATCCTCTCAGTACTACATTCCTCTCAGTTCCCTCTCTGATCCTCGTCGAGTACTGACGTTCCTCTGTTCCTCTCAGCTCACTACAGTTCCTCTCTGTCCCTCTGATATCCTCTCAGTACGTACAAGTTCCTCTCTGATCCTCTCTGATTCCTCTCAGTACTACAGTTTCTCTTCCCTCATGATCCTCTCAGTACTACAGTTTTCCTCTCTGATCCTCTCTGATCCTCTCAGTAACTACAGTTCCTCTCTGCAATCTCCTCTGATTCACTGGCAACATAAAATGCGTATAAACTTATAACTGGATCGGTGCATATTTAAGGCATTACAGGGCTAAAATGAATATCTCCCTCCTTAGGCAGGGATATGACTCACGTTTAGGTACATCTTATGTTCATTATTTCCAAACCCTTTAATGCAAACCTACATGTTCTCCTGCCACTTACCTAAACTTAGCATCTTTAGAAATAATGCTAGAGAATGATCCGAGGTGAGGTTTTGCTTAGTGCAGTTCAGGATATACAAACTGTCAGAGTGTCTCAAGGCACTGACTCCCTCCAGAGGTTCGTGGTCGAGGCTCAACGCAACGGAACCTAATTTGCAGTTCTTACACAGTAAATACATTTCCCACAGTCATAAAATCACAGGATCCCTTTGGGTACTGTAAAACATTATACAACTGCCAGGTAGGCTCARGTCACAGGTCAAAGTTCTCAGAGTGTGAGTGTTCCCGCAGGCAGMAGTTTGTGAACAAAGATATTGCATAAACATCGGCGTGAACAATTCAACCTGACCTTTATATTTAGACTCTGACTTGGTCATTTCTCTGAATAGTAATAATCACATCAGGATTTTTTTTTTTTTTTAACAAATCGATGCATTTGACTTCAGGGGGAAAAGTTCTCCATTGCTGATAGATACCTTGATGTATGTCTGTCTATATGTATWCCTCCAGTCTTTCTTTCTACATCAGATTAATCTTTTACCAAACTGGGCGCTCAGATAGCAGTTGTATGTCAACTGATCTCATCATTATTCTGTTTGGAAAGAGCCATGAMATGTCCCAGTATGTTTTGAGGTTGAAACCATATGTCAAAGACAATGAACTGACAGCCAAGTCCCAAAAGCAAAACAATGTGTTTACTGCAGAGAGAAAAGACAGGCAATAAACCTAGAACAAACACCATAGAGGAAGTAGCCCTGAGGTGTAAGCCCCAGTCTCTGGATGAGATGGATGGAGGACAGAGAGAGAGAGAGAGGGGAGAGAGAGACAGAGGGAGAGGTGTAAGTGGTGCTTGTGATGGATGGAGGACAGAGAGAGAGAGGGGAGAGAGAGACAGAGGTGTAAGTGGTGCTTGGTGATGGATGGAGACAGAGAGAGGAAGGGGGAGAGAGAGACAGAGGGAGAGGTGTAATGGGTGCTTGGTGATGGATGGAGGACAGAGAGAGAGAAGAGGGGGAGAGAAGAGAGACAGAGACAGAGGTGTAAGTGGTGCTTGGTGATGGAATGGAGTACAGAGACAGAGGGAGAGGTGTAAGTGGTGCTTGGTGATGGATGGAGGACAGAGAGAGAGAGAGAGGTGTAAGTGGATGGACGAGGTCCTGAAAAGCCACAGCTGCTCCGCTCTTCCCAGAAAAAGATCCAGAAGGAAAAGTGGCAGTATGTGGTTCAAACATTAACGTTCTCCTACTACAGACCTGCACACTGCAAGGGCCATCCGAATGAGCAACGGCCCAGAGCAACGTCTACCACTCTGAATGTATCTACATAAATGTGTGTGTCATAAGTGTGGTGTGTGTGTGTGTGTGTGTGTGTGTGTGTGTGTGTGTGTGTGTGTGTGTGTGTGTGTGGTTGTGTGTTGTGGTGTGTGTTGTGTGTGTGTGTGTGTGTTTGCATGCGAGCAACAGCATTCGTTCTGAAAATATTTGAACAATGTTCAAATATGATGTTATTTGCTTGTTGAAAACGAGATGTTAAAATGTTTTCAGAATGAATGTTGTTGCTGCCTTCAAAACATGATCCAGTCAGTTTCCTTCAATTCTCAACATGGTTTTAGAAAATTGGTTCATGGCAATAATCCTCATTTAGATTTTCCATACAGTGAGATCTTCATACCGGTTATATAAATATATTATTTATTATATATATACCCACTTACACCGAAGATTACTTAATGATGAACCATAATGAAAATGATTAATATAAGTATTGAACAGAATTCAAAACAAGCTGACAGAAAACAGGGGGGGGGGGTGGGGGGGAGAAAGTCTTTAGGATGATGGCTCTGATATTATCTCTCTGGTGCTGGCCTGTTCAGCAGCGATGAGGAGGACTTGGGAGTGATATTAGCCCTGTGAACTTGGCCCTGATGTTATCTCTCTGGTGCTGGACTGTTCAGCAGCGATGAGGAGGACTTGGGAGTGATATTAGCCCTGTGAACTTGGCTCTGATGTTATCTCTCTGGGTTGGAGTGACCAAAGCAACCACAGGGTTCAACAGTCAGCAGGGCTACTGTGTGTGAAACACTACATCATATAACTCAAATAAATAATTGTTCCCTTCTCGGTTGACGCACACACACGCGAGGCTGCTGAAGGSAGGACGGCTCATAATAATGGATGGAACGGAGCAAATGGAATGTCATCAAACACATGGGAACCACGTGTTTGTTGTATTTCATACCATTCCACTGATTCTGCTCCAGTCATTACCACGACCTCGTCCTCCCCAATTAAGGTGCCACCAACCTCCTGCGATACACACACTTTGAGAGACAGACCGCCTCCCCTGATGACCATGATTCGCAGCAGTTCTCAGGCTCCCAATCTGCCTGTTTTTCTCATGCTTTCTTGAGAAAATAACCAAACAGAACAATCTTGTTGCCGCCTTGATGCTAACATCCATTGTTACATGACCCCACTGTCCCCACCGGCCTCGCCACTCCTCCGGCCTCGCCACTCCTCCGGCCTCGCCACTCCTCCGGCCTCGCCACTCCTCCGTGCTCCCCAGAAGGTGAATAAATACAGAGAATAGGATCAGAGCTGTTCCTGTTCATCTCTGGTTATTAACCACCATGTGTTCTCCCTGAGAGCTGTCCTTCCCATTAACCCAACTGATGCTCTTTTCTCATGGAAATCAGCCTCCTACCCACAGAGGTGAAGGGGATTGTGGGACATTTCCAGAGGAAGCGAGGGGACCTCCCTCCACCACACACAAAAACATTTCTCTATCAAAGGCAAACATGACTAAATCTATTTATTTTTTCCTCATCCTTGTTTTTGTAGATAAAGATAACTATGTTTTATTCAGCGGTAGGTACGTTGTCATGGATAAACATTTTGAATACTCTTGAAAAACTTTTGAAATACTTATACGACATCTTTTGATGACCTTATACATGAGCTTAGCCTGTGTGGTGGGAAGCCAACAGTTGTATAAGTATTTCAAAAGTTTTTCAAGAGTATTCAAAATGTTTATCCATGACAACGTACCTACCGCTGAATAAAACATAGTTATCTTTATCTACAAAAACAAGGATGAGGAATTTCTTTTATAGCTTTAGTCAAGTTTAATGTGATATTACTAGGTTATTTGTCATTCAAACGGTCTTTTCCACAAAGAACATACTTCTAAAACYGTTCAACTTTGAAATGTTTACATTAAAAAATATATATCTTACATTGTTCTAGTCAAAGGATTGTTTTGAGAAGTTTCATTGAATATAAAACCAGTTCATTTCTTGTGGAGTTACCACTATTTCAGAAGTAGCCTATYTCCACTTCCTATTTATTCCAGATAGGACTTTGTAGCCTACACATGCATCACGTTTTTATTTAACTTTAGTTTGACCTAAGTCTCACTCAGAAATAATGAGGAAAAGAACAAACATCAACATTTGCGTCTCAKCTTGCACTGCAATTGTCAAAAACAAAAAGCATTGTCTTGTGACGTTCTCAACTACCATTTCCTTATTATGTGGCTCGAGGCAGTGGGGCCTTGATGGAGGGAGCATGCTCGTGTCAGACCTGCCATAACGGCGAGTYGGCGATTTGTTGTCTCACAAGATTTCGTGGTGATTAGTAGGTAGCCAAGCCTAGACAAGTATGCATAAATGTAGCCTACAGTATCTATAGGCGGTTCAATCTTTCGGGGATGCATATTGTTTATTTATCCTGCAACATTGTTGCCAAATGAAGCAACGTTGTATCTATAGGCCTACTTTACGCCAAGTAGCCATACTTTCACACTGAAAGCATAGCCTGAACGTGGTCAAACATCTAATAAGTAGTTAGCAATAGCATTGATAGCCGAGTAGGCTATAATAGTCTAGTGACGTAAAACTTGAAATGATTGAAACTACTAAAAGTCAATTGCAGCCATCCAAAACAGCCACTACGTCACAGGTGTTTTGACATGTTGCTCAATGMTTCAGGCTCCGTTCTGTTGCAATCATGGGAGTAGCGTTGCAATGTGGGTTTGGTACAATTGATGATGATTAATTATACAGCCGTATCAGCACACACAAGTCCTCTGTTGTTACAATGTAGGCCTAATGCACGTACTATTAGGCTACGATGTGGATCCTTGACATCACTATCGCCATTGGAAGTCTTCTTTTTGCGTGTATAATGTAGACTACATCAAAAACATGAAAATAAGCTAAACACTTCAAAATACAAAATTAGGCCCATGCCTAAAATATTATTAAAGATAATAATTGAGACCAGCCAGTGCTGAATCCAGCCAGAATCACATATTGCTTCTCAGAATCTGTTTTCTTAGAGCCAAATGTTGTTTGACAAAACAGTTTGAAACGAAATTACAAAGTTCAACAACAGAACAACAACAAAAGTGTATCAGTGCAAATGATATGAGCCGAGCTCCCTCCCACATCCATAACATGACCTTGCCACCTTCTAAGGGCTTGCTATAGTGTTGTTTAGCCATTACGAGACACACACACACACACAAGAGACGCAAAAGTCGCATAGCCCCTCAATCCGCCTGAAACATTCGATCAGCGACAAACATTATGACACAAGCCATTACAGAATGGACGAACTGTCGAAGGAAAACACTCAAATAGCTACACTTCTATGGTGTGATGATTTGGAACGCCTGAAAATCAAGCAACAACTTCCATGAATTCGGATATGGTGCATGTAAACATTGAATGTCACATGTGTAGTAGGCAGACCTACTTAAAAAATAAAAATACATCGGAGTAGTTTACTATTTCAAATACAACAGGGACGTCCCTTCTTCTATCTCCCTCGCTCTTCTGCAGTAGCATGTTCACCAGGATAAATATTCGGAAATTATTTAAAATTCTTKAATTTGTAGAAAAATCGCACAGAACATCAATCATCATTGCCAAAGCCATCATTAACACAATGCATAAAGTTTACAACTTCAATGATTTAAATGTGTAACACATTTATCGACAAAAATTCCAGCGAAGAAACGATCGCGTAATTAAGATTTAAATACCCCAATGCTGACATACTTCTACAAAATAAGCTAAATTAAACCGTGTCCGGTTGCAGAACTACAACAGATCACTGATCATTGAAATGTCGTGAACATCAATCTATCGATAATCATTGAAGAAAGTTGCTGTAATTTTTTTTTTTAAACATGCACACATCAGAACGTGCAGCTACATTATGAGATCTTACAAAAAACGAGCAGTTACCCACCAAAAAGTTTCCAGCGCCGCATTAGTCAATTTCTCATGGAACCCCGGTAACATTCCATCACCGACTTTTCGCAAACATACGTTGGGAGATACTCCACCTTTCACTGTCTTTCTTCCCTCGATCTGTTGTTTGATATATATATTTATAAATCTAAAATGTTCTATAATGTTTCTATATTCGGGGCCTGACTGTGTCTCTGTCTCGCTCTCAGGCTGCAGCGAGTTATGGGGCGCGAGCATTGTGGGAATGTGACGTCAGGCCACTTTCACCAACTTTTTTTTACTAGGGACATGCAGTTTACTCTGTCGTGCTAGACTGACGTTTTCACTGTGATGGTTATGGCAATAAYTAACTGATTCGACTGCAGTCTACCCTATCAGTATACACAACTAACGGAGATATTTAAACTTTTTAACAGACTTAATATAACAATAAATAAAAAGGGTGAACAAAGTAAGATAAATAAACATTTATATTACAATTTCACATATACAATCATTATAGTCTATATATATGTTTCTGATCAACAGATCTATACATTTGAAGAAAATTAATGTTATTTTCGATATACATTTTATTTTAGCCTATTGATTTGACATTGTTTGTTGCTGAAAATTATAATTGAGGCATATTTATTGAATAAAATGTTTATTTATGTCAAAACAGAAATCTCATATATTTGTACAATATTGCTTAATCAACAATTTTACATTGATTATATTGAGAGGKAACTTTATAGGCCTATAGATAGCCTATGTTTAACTGATAACCTGTGCTTTGCAAGTAATCCCACTCATTACTTTATTAATATTGGTCTGTTTATTCGTTTATGTTTGTTTTTTATAATACTGAACGAATAATTTCGAAATATATATAGAGTTTCAAGTTTGTGTAATTATTCATAATTCATGTAATTTTATAGGTAACTCTTCGAAATATAATTTTAATGTGTCCAATAGATGTTTTAAATGGTAAGATAAGCTTACTAAAATGTTTAAAACTATGGAATTGCCTCTCATTAATAATTAACTGTGCATGCACACCATAAAACATCCTACTAAATTGAGTAGTAATTATGAAAGATGTTTCTACATATGAACACATCTTTTACTCTCCATTTTAGGGGACTTAAATTCAACTGTTAKAAAATAACACCACACAGAAGTCCTGAGAATACAACAAATTCAGCTCTTCACACAAACGCCACCAGCTCTGGAATGCGGAGCGTGGGTCCCACGTCCGAATGCGATGCTCTGGTGGTCCCATTTCACCTTGTGTTTTTGGGCGAAAGAATTACTTCCAGGGCGTATCAACCCGTTTCCTCGTCACCCCAACCCCCTCCACATCCCTTCCATACGCTTCCAAACCGCGGATGGAAGTGTTTGTGTATGAGAAAGAGTAGGGGGTGGGGAGCAAGAGTCTTAAATAAGCCTTTCGGCGTGTTCAATGGAGTGGGGGTATGATACTAACAAACACGTTTTTGTTGGTACCATGCTAAGGAAATACCTCCGAACCATATTAGCTGACCTGTTGCAACATTGCTCACTGATATGGATAGTAAGATAATATATTGGAATGTTTTGTAACAAAGACAAATGGAAAGAACCATGAAAACTATTCATCATTTGGACTGATAAAAACATCAGGTAGGCTAGTTGGACACCGAATMGTCTGGGGTTATTTTGAGAAATAGGCTTATGTTGAAGGGTAGTGTTGATAGGGCTTATAATTGTTATTCAAAAATTTTCAAGGAAATATTGTTAAAACATCTTTAAATAACTTTGACTAATCTTTGAATATTTCTGAGCTTTAAAAAACTAAAACGTGTAGTTTTGTAGTCATGAACCACACTGGTGGCTGATATAGGTAAATGCACAGCATTATGAATAGTCGGCTGTAAACTAATTCATAATTCTTACAAATATACATGTGTTTGGATGAAGTATTTAAATAATATATAGAAAAGTGTTTTTTTGCAACAAATAGCTCATTCTTATTTCCTACTCGTACCCGGTAATAGCCTATTCTAAATCATAGTAGAAAGTCAATAGTGTAACACAATCTTCATCCCTTCTCGTGTCTTTATAGAACTGACGTTTTACTGAGGTGAATATTTTAAAAGGAAGGATGATTAAGAAATAAGTACTGTGGTTGGATATCTAGTGCTRCAGGGAATGTAGTGTTTGCAGTACTATTATTATTCATATGTTCATGTGACCTGAAATATTGGGATTTTTAACCCAGAAAAGTTTGGATCCAGCTTCAACTYTTTTGGATACAATTTGTAGTTGAATGTTTTCAGGAAAATGGAAACATGGGGATGTACTTTAAACTATTTATGATTCCCTGTCATTCAGTGAATTTATTCAACTGCAATATCATAAGGGCATGATTACTTTGATTAGCATAAAATCAATGTTACAATTCAGTTATTTATTGAGTTTTTCTTCATTTGAGAGGTTCCCCAAGATCATTTTGGATTTTATTTGATAATCAAACACGTATAGGTCATTAATGATTCTTATAAAATGTTTAAAATGGGGTTTACCAACTTCAACATGAGATTATATTATGGATTAGTTTAAAGTGAGATTATATTATGGATTAGTTTAAAGTGAGATTATATTATGGATTAGTTTAAAGTGAGATTATATTATGGATTAGTTTAAAGTGAGATTATATTATGGATTAGTTTAAAGTGAGATGATATTATGGATTAGTTTAAAGTGAGATTTATATTATAGATTAGTTTTAAAGTGAGATTATATTATGGATTAGTTTAAAGTGAGATTATAGTGTGGATGAAGAAATTCACAACCTACCATTAGCCATTTAAACCTTAAAAAGGTCATGGAATGGTATATAAAATCACATCAAGACAGATTTTTTTATTTATCACAAAACTATTCTAATTAAAACAATTAAACGTCTCAAAAACAGATAAATGAAAGGAGGTTGAAATCCACAACTGGTTGGAGTACATCTGGGAGTCTCCTCCATTCCACAAATCGTTTTATCCTAAACATTTGTTTCAGGAACATAGACATATATGAATATAGGATATTAATATCTCAGTAAAGGGCTTCAACATTTCATATGTTCTGATACCTGTAGTTAGAAAGAGGACAATAAAAAAATCTATCCCGCCGCATAACTTTTAGATTTTGATAAACTGTGAGACTGACATGTTCTGGCGATGGGTGATGGGTGAGGCCAGGGAAAGTTTCACTCACATCGCACTCTCATTTTGTCCTTGAAGGGGGAAACCTCTGGGGAAAAAAGGTTCCTTTAACAGGTTCTATGTGGAACCTAAAGGGGTTCTATTTGGAACCCAAAAGGGTTCTATCTGGAGCTGAAAATGGTTCTATCTGGACCTGAAAAGGGTTCTATCTGGACATGAAAAGGGTTCTATCTGGACATGAAAAGGGTTCTATCTGGAGCTGAAAAGGGTTCTGTCTGGAGCTGAAGAGGGTTCTATCTGACCTGAAAAGGGTTCTATGTGTCCTGAAAAGGGTTCTATCTGGAGCTTATTTTCAGGGGTTTTCCTACAGGGACAAACGTTGTCACATAGCACTCTTTTCTCTCTAAGAGTCTAGACAGAAACAAGCAGTTTATGTCTGTGTATCACAGGAYGTTGGTGGCACACCTTAATTGGGGAGGACGGGCTCGTGGTAATGGCTGGAGCAGAGTGAGTGGAATGGTATCAAATACATCACATTTATGGTTACCATGTGTTTGATGCCATTCCATTTGCTCCGTTCCATCCATTATTATGAGCCGTCCTCCCCTCAACAGCCTCCTGTGGTCTGCATCAAACATCCACTGCTGCTGCTGTTGTGTTATATAAAGATCCCCACATCACTTAGTGAAAATGTTTGTGCTACTTTCCCCTTCAAAACTCTAAAGACCAAATAGAAAGTGTAGCCTACAAGAATACATGAGAGAGTGTGGGGAGAGGCAGAAGAGGGAAACGATTTCCCAGCAGAAATGGTCTATTTTCATTATCCAACTGTTTATTTATTTGGATTACTGTGTGGTTGGGCCACATTCAGGTTGATTGCAGTTGCGGCCTGTCATTTAGAGTTGTAGATCGATTTTAAAGTACCCTATGGAACGCCACATAGTGTCTGCCGTGGTAACTAGCTCCTCTTCCTCCCTCCTCTCTCCATTCCAAAACTGCTCATACAAACCACCATGAACAACAAGAGTAGAGTGAGTTTCAAAGCCAGGCAGGCACTCCCCAGTCTCAGCCCAGTCTTAGCCCAGTCTCAGCCCAGTCTCAGCCCAGTCTTAGCCCAGTCTCAGCCCAGTCTTAGCCCAGTCTCAGCCCAGTCTTAGCCCAGTTTCAGTCCATGTCTCAGCCCAGTTTAAGCCCAGTCTCAGCCCAGTCTCAGCCCAGTCTTAGCCCAGTCTCAGCCCAGTCTTAGCCCAGTTTCAGCCCAGTCTTAGCCCAGTCTCAGCCCTGTCTCAGCCCAGTCTTAGCCCAGTTTCAGTCCATGTCTCAGCTCAGTTTAAGCCCAGTCTCAACCCAGTCTCAGCACAGTTTCTGTCACGCCCTGACCGTAGAGAGCTTTTTATGTCTCTATTTTGGTTTGGTCAGGGTGTGATTTTGGTGGGCATTCTTTGTTCATTTTCMATGTTTTGTATTTCTTTGTGTTTGGCCGGGTGTGGTTCTCAATCAGAGGCAGCTGTCTATCGTTGTCTCTGATTGAGAACCATACTTAGGTAGCTTTTCCCCACCGATGCTTTGTGGGTAGTTATTTTCTGTTTAGTGTTACAGGACTGTTTCGGTTTCATTTATTCTCTTGTTATTTTGTTTAGTGTTCAGTGTAAATAAAAAACATGAACACTTACCACGCCGCTTTGGTCCGACTACTCTTCTTCAGACGACGAAAACCGTTACAGTTTCAGCCCAGTTTCAGTCCATGTCTCAGCCCAGTTTTAGCCCAGTTTCAGCCTATACCACAATTAAAACTCTGATTAAAGTTGGGGGCTGGGATGCCAGCATTTTAGGCTTTCAGATGCAACGATGACACAAAAGTTATGGGGCATGGAGAACCTCTGCATCTGTTTATGGATAAGAAGCCATGCAGTATTCTAATTCCAAACTGGTTCTATTGTCATCCCATTTGACCTCTTCCTCACCTTTGAGTTCCTTCTACCCACTCCCCCTGCCACCTCAGATTAAAAAGACAGAAAACCAGGTACAGCGGCATCATTGAATCAGAACCACCTTTATTCACCAAGCACATTTACACATGCCCAGAATTTGCCTTAGTGAGAAGGTGCTGCCAGTAATAGACAATACAAACAGAATACAGACAGTCCACATATACACCATACAGAGTATAGGCTGATTACAGAGAGGATATACAATTTACAGAGGAGCTATAGCTATATAAGCAGAGGGAGGGATGCTGCCGTGGTGAATATATACAATGGATACACCTCTCCAASCCTGTTCCTGAGAGCTACCCTCCTGTAGGTTCTCTCTCCAACCCTGTTCCTGAGAGCTACCCTCCTGTAGGTTCTCTCTCCAACCCTGTTCCTGAGAGCTACCCTCCTGTAGGTTCTCTCTCCAACCCTGTTCCTAAGAGCTACCCTCCTGTAGATTTCTCTTCAAATGCAGTTGTAACTAACCAGATTAATCTTTTCAACCAGCTAATTATTAGAATCAGGTGCGCTAGATTGAGATCGGAGTGAAAATCTACAGGACTGTAGCTCTCCAGGAACAGGGTTGGAGTGAGAACCTACAGGACAGTAGCTCTCCAGGAACAGGGTTGGAGTGAGAACATTTACATTTACATTTACATTTAAGTCATTTAGCAGACGCTCTTATCCAGAGCGCAGAACCTACAGGACAGTAGCTCTCCAGGAACAGGGTTGGAGTGAGAACCTACAGGACAGTAGCTCTCCAGGAACAGGGTTGGAGAGCATTGGCATCAACAGTGTTTTGTGGAGGTGTACATCACAGAAGGTTGGTGGCACTTTAATTGGCGAGAACGGACTCGTGGCAAAGACTGGAGCGGAATCAGTGGAATGGGATCTCTAAAATATGGGGTGTCCAGAGTGGGCAGGGTTGGCGTTGATCTTACCTGCTTCCTTGTCCTGGAGGCGTGCAGGTCCTTGATGGAGGGCAGGTTACAGACGATAAACTACAATGGCAATTGAACGATTTGTTCACATCTGGAGCGTATTTCCTCACCACTAGGATACTCAGAAATCCCTTCTTCCAGGCACAGATTATAGAGTTTGTATGTGTTTGGTTTAAAACAGATGGCTGGTTAATGCTACCAGAGGCTGGCGATAAACAACTTATACGCAAAACCACCCAACAGAGCCATCACAGCCTGCCAGCGCCAGAGATGTTGGGKGGGATACTGTGAGAGGGAAAGTGTTTGGGTGCTCCGTTCATCTCCTAATTGCCCTGGTTGTTTTATCCCACAGTTTGAGTAACTGTGTTCCCATCCCTGCTTATGCTAGTCGGGATGGGAGAAAGGTATTTCCTCAGCTCATATTAGTATGTTTGATTTCTATGTTCTGGTAAGACATTTCACTTGATCGTCTAGGAGAGAGAGATGTGTTTGTAGAATTCTAGTGCTTGATAATCATGGTTGTGATCATGTACAGTAAGATAATGTACAGMAAGATAATGTACACGGCGTCATGTACAGTAAGATAATGTACACTGCGTCATGTACAGGAAGATAATGTACACTATTCCATGTACAGTAAGATAATGTACGTGACGTCATGTACAATAAGATAATGTACACTACGTCATGTACAGGAAGACAATGTACACGGCGTCATGTATAGGAAGATAATGTACATGCCGTCATGCACAGGAAGATAATGTACACGACATCATGTACAGGAAGATAATGTACACAACGTCATGTACAGGAAGATAATGTACACGACGTCATGCACAGGAAGATAATGTACAGGAAGATAATGTACACAACGTCATGTACAGGAAGATAATGTACACGACGGCATGCACAGGAAGATAATGTACACGACATAATGTACAGTAACACAATGTACACGGCGTCATGTACAAGAAGATAATGTACACAACGCCATGTACAGTAAGATAATGTACACAACGCCATGTACAGTAAGATAATGTACACAGCGCCATGTACAGTAAGATAATGTACACAACGCCATGTACAGTAAGAATTAAGACATAGTGTTACACTTTTAGAGTGATATTGATGCAGTTTCTTTCCCCCCTCAACTTTCTCTCCCATCCCTCTACCAATCAACACATTAGTATCAGCTTTGTGTTTAGACAATGGTTTTCCAGTGGCAGAATGATAGCATGTTGGCTCACTTGGCTGTGATTTTATAGGGAACACGTCAGTCCCAAAAATCACTTTAATTCAGCCTTAACAATATACAACATACACACAACTTAGGTTAAAAGCTATAAATACCAGCAGTGGAACGCCAGCAACTTTTGTTGCGTATGGATTTAGCCTTCCCTCCAAACACAGCTCCTTTGAGTAACACTACCCAATACTACAGAGACACATAAACATTGCAAGCCACAAAGGGAGACCCATTTGAAATGATAACAGTTCAGCTACAGGTCTCTCCACAGAACCTCTTGGTCACACTCAGGAGAGGTGGTGAAATAACCTACTTAGTCACTTTAGGAGCGACTGTTTAAACAGGTTTTGAGACATAGTTTTGATGATATATTGAATGTTACACACTATGGACGTGTAGCACTTTAAATTACAGCACAGAATGAAGATGTAATAACATAGTGGTAGTATGGTGACAAGTTAMAGTTAGTCACAATAAAAACAGAATCCTGCCTAGATACCCGTTTATTTGTTTGAGTTGGGCTGGTATTAACATAGGTGYGGAGGTATCGTGAGAGAGGTTAGCAGTGACTGAGTGCTTTTGATGAGGTGTGGTATCAGCAATAGACAGTCTACAGCAGCAGTCTGCAGTAGGTTGATAAGGCAGAAGGGTGGACCCAGTATTGCCCGTCAAACCAGAAATACATCATAACCTTGTCCTGTTGCCAGAGAGAATACCAGCCCTGACAGTCAGTGGAGACCAACACTGAAATAACATTCTCTTAAATACCTTTTGATTTCCTCTGTTTTCCGTGTCCCTRGATCTCTTTCCATGCTAGCAATGTAGTTTGTCGTGTGTTGAGCACAAGTATAGCTTTTAACATTTATTCAGTCTACATGCTGTCCTTTTTGGTCCTCTGACAGTGTACCTCACAGGCACTGGTAAAGCTGCAGCTGGTCAAGAACAGAGCAGAACGTTTTGCTCTTGACTGCATCGATTCTTGTTTTTGTGAGAAATATTGATGCATTGAAATTTCCAAATTGTCTGTATAATCAACATAGACATAGCTCTGACAGACATACTTATTACCCCACCAGACATGCCACCAGGGGTCTCTTCACAATCCCCCAATTTAAAATGGATTTGAGGCAACACACAGTATTATACAGAGCCATGATCACACGGCACTCCCTTCCATCTCAAATTACGCAAGCAGTCAAATTTGCTTTAAAAAAAAACTAAGAAAACAACACCTCACAATACAACCCCTCCCCCCATCTGACCTAAATAACTCATAGGCATGTGTGTATGTACCAACGTACAGTAAGTATGTGTGTATGTACCAACGTACAGTAAGCATGTGTGTATGTACCAACGTACAGTAAGTATGTGTGTATGTACCAACGTACAGTAGGTATGTGTGTATGTACCAACGTACAGTAAGTGCGAAGGAGAGAAACATGAGGGCTGAAAGAGAGTGGGACGAAAAGAGGAGAAACAGTGAGGCTGAAGGTGAAGAGAGAACAGTGAGGCTGAAGAGAGAAACAGTGAGAGCTGAAGGAGAGAAACAGTGAGGCTGAAGGAGAGAACAGTGAGGCTGAAGGAGAGAAACAGTGGAGGCTGAAGGAGAGAAACAGTGAGGCTGAAGGAGAGAGAACAGTGAGGCTGAAGTAGAGAAACAATGAGGCTGAAGGAGAAAAAACAGTGAGGCTGAAGGCTGAAGGAGAGAAACAATGAGGCTGAAGGAGGGAAACAGTGAGGCTGAAGAGAGAAACAGTAGGCTGAGGCTGAAGAGAGAGAAACAGTGAGGCTGAAAGAGAGAAACAGTGAGAGGCTGAAGAGAAGAAACAGTGAGGCTGAAAGAGAGAAACAGTGAGGCATGAAGAGCAGAAACAGTGAGGCTGAAGGAAGAGAAACAGTGAGGCTGAAGGAGAGAAACAGTGAGGCTGCAGGAGAGAACAGTGAGGCTGAAAGAGAGAAACAGTGAGAGCTGAAGGAGAGAAACAGTGAGGCTGAGGAGAGAAACAGTGAGGCTGAAGGAGAGAAACAGTGGAGGCTGAAGGCAGAGAAACAGTGAGGCTGAAGTAGAGAAACACACTGAGGCTGAAGGAGAAAAACAGTGAGGCTGAAGGCTGAAGAGAGAACAAGTGAGGCTGAAGGAGAGAAACCAGTGAGGCTGAAAGAGAAAACAGTGAGGCTGAAGCTGAAAGAGAGAAAGCAGTGAGGGCTGAAAGAGAGAAACAGTGAGACTGAAGGAGAGAAACAGTGAGGCTGAACGGAGAGAAACAGTGAGGCTGAGGAAGAGAAAACAGTGAGGCTGAAGGAGAGAAACAGTGAGGCTGAAGGAGAGAAACAGTGAAGGCTGAAGTAGAGAAACAATGAGGCTGAAGGAGAAAAAACAGTGAGGCTGAAGGCTGAAGGAGGAGAAACA
The DNA here is from genome assembly GCF_002910315.2 of Salvelinus sp. IW2-2015. Classification (NCBI taxonomy): domain Eukaryota; kingdom Metazoa; phylum Chordata; class Actinopteri; order Salmoniformes; family Salmonidae; genus Salvelinus; species Salvelinus sp. IW2-2015. The sequence goes on from NW_019943865.1 coordinate 141,433, forward strand.
ATGAGGCTGAAGGAGGGAAACAGTGAGGCTGAAAGAGAGAAACGTAGGTGAAGGCTGAAAGAGAGAAACAGTGAGGCTGAAGGGGAAACAGTGAGACTGAAGAGAAGAACACAGTGAGGCTGAAGAGAGAAACAGTGAGGCTGAAGGAGAGAAACAGTGGAGGCTGACAGGAGAGAAACAGTGAGGCTGAAAGGAGAGAAACAGTGAGGCTGAAGGAGGAAACAGTGAGGCTGAAGAGAAGAAACAGTGAGACTGAAGGAGAGAAACAGTGAGGCTGAAGAGAGAAAGCAGTGAGGCTGAAGGAGAGAAACAGTGAGGCTGAAGGAGAGAAACAGTGAAGGCTGAAGTAGAGAAAATGAGGCTGAAGGAGAAAAACAGTGAGCTGAAGGCTGAAAGGAGAGAAACAATGTAGGCTGAAGGAGAGAAAACAGTGAGGCTGAAAGAGGATAGAGAAACAGTGAGGCTGAAGGCTGAAAGAGAGACAAGTGAGGCTGAAAGAGAGAAACAGTGAGGCTGAAGGAGAGAAACAGTGAGGCTGAAGGCTGAAAGAGAGAAACAGTGAGGCTGAAGGAGGGAAACAGTGGAGCTGAAGGCTGAAAGAGAGACGTTGAGGCTGAAGGAGGGAAACAGTGAGGCTGAAAGGCTGAAAGAGAGAAACCGTGGGCTGAAGGAGAGAAACAGTGAGGCTGAAGGCTGAACAGAGAAAGTGAGGCTGAGGAGGGAAACAGTGAGGCTGAGGCTGAAAGAGAGAAACAGTGAGGCTGGAAGGAGAGAAACAAGTGAGGCTGAAGGCTGAAAGAGAGAAACAGTGAGGCTGAAAGGGGAGAATGAGTGAGGCTGAAGGAGAGAAACAGTGAGGTGAAGAGAGAAAAACTGAGGCTGAAGGAGAGAAACAGTGAGGCTGAAGGAGAGAAACAGGTGAGGCTGAGTAGAGAAACAAGTGAGGCTGAAGGAGGGAAACAGTGAGGCTGAAGCTGAACAGAGAAACAGTGAGGCTGAAAGAAGAAACAGTGAGGCTGAAGGAGAGAAACAGTGAGGCTGAAGGAGGAAAGTAGCGAAAGGCAGTGAGGCTGAAGGAGAGAACAGTGAGGCTGAAGAGAGAAAACATGAGGCTGGAAGGAGGGAAACCGTGGGCTGAAGGCTGAAAGAGAGAAACAGTGAGGCTGAAGGAGAGAAACAGTGAGGCTGAAGGAGAGAAAACAGTGAGGCTGAAGGAGAGAAACAGTGAAGGCTGAAAGAGAGAAACAGTGGGAGCTGAAGAAGAGAACAGTGAGGCTGAAGAGAGAAACAGTGGGAGCTGAAGTAGAGAACAATGAGGCTGAAGGAGAAAACAGTGGAGGCTGAAGGAGAGAAACAGTGAGGCTGAAGGAGAGAAACCAGTGAGGCTGACGGAGGAGAAACAGTGAAGGCTGAGGCGAAGAGAGAAAACAGTGAGGCTGAAGGAGAGAACAGTGGAGCTGAAGGAGAGAAACAGTGAGGCTGAAGGAGAGAAACAGTGAGGCCTGAAGGAGAACACAGTGAGGCTGAAGTAGAGAAACAATGAGGCTGAAGGAGAAACAGTGAGGCTGAAGGCTGAGGAGAAGAAACAATGAGGCTGAAGGAGAGAAACAGTGAGGCGCGTGAAAGAGAGAAAGTGGAGGCTGAAAGGCTGAAAGAGAGAAACAGTGAGGCTGAAAGAGGAGAAACAGGTGAGACATGAAGGAGAGAAAACAGTGAGGCTGAAGGAGAGAAACAGTGAGGCTGAAGGAGAGAAACAGTTGGAGGCTGAAGGAGAGAAAACAGTGAGGCTGAGAGAACAGTGAGGCTGAAGTAGAAAAACAGTGAGGCTGAGGAGAAAAACAGGTGGAGGCTGAGGCTGAAGGAGAGAACAATGAGGCTGAAGGAGGGAAACAGTGAGGCTGAAAGAGAGAAACAGTCAGGCTGAAGGCTGAAAGAGGAGAACACGTGAGGCTGAAAGAGAGAAACAGTGAGGCTGAAAGGAGAGAAAACAGTGAGACTGAGGAGAGAAACAGTGAAGGCTGAAGGAGAGAAAACAGTGAGGCTGAAAGGAGAGAAACGTGAGGCTGAAGGAGAGAAACAGTGAGGCTTGAAAGAGAAACGTGAGACTGAAGGAGAGAAACAGTGAGGCTGAAGGAGGAGAAACAGTGAGGCTGAAGAGAGAAACAGTGAGGCTGAAGGAGAGAGAAACAGTGAGGCTGAAGTAGAGAAACAATGAGGCTGAAAGGAGAAAAACAGTGAGGCTGAAGGCTGAAGGAGAGGAAACAATGAGGCTGAAGGAGAGAAACAGTGAGGCTGAAAGAGAGAAACAGTGAGGCTGAAGGCTGAAAGAGAGAAACAGCTGAGGCTGAAAGAGAGAAACAGTGAGGCTGAAGGAGAGAAACAAGTGAGGCTGAAGGCTGAAAGAGAGAAACAGTGAGGCTGAAGGAGGGAAACAGTGAGGCTGAAGGCTGAAAGAGAGAAACGCGTGAAGGCTGAAGGAGGAGAACAGTGAGGCTGAAGGCTGAAAGAGAGAACAGTGAGGCTGAAGGAGAAAACAGTGAGGCTGAAGGCTGAACAAGAGAAACAGTGGAGGCTGAAGGAGGGAACAGTGAGGCTGAAGGCTGAAAGAGAGAAACAGTGAGGCTGAAGGAGAGAAACAGTGAGGCTGAAGGCTGAAAGAGAGAAACGTGAGGCTGAAGGGGGAGAAACAGTGAGGCTGAAGGAGAGAAACAGTCGGGCTGACAAGGCTGAAAGAGAGAAAACAGTGAGGCTGAAGAGAGAAACAGTGAGGCTGAAGGAGAGAAACAGTGGGGCTGAAGTAAGAGAAACAATGAGGCTGAAGGAGAGAAACAGTGAGGCTGAAGGCTGAACAAGAGAAACAGTGAGGCTGAAAGAGAGAAACAGTGAGGCTGAAGGAGAAAACAGTGAGGCTGAAGGAGAGAAACAGTGAGGCGAAAGAGAGAAACAGTGAGGCTGAAGGAGAGAAACAGTGAGGCTGAAAGAGAGAAACAATGAGGCTGAAGGAGGAAACAGTGAGGTGAAGGCTGAACAAGAGAAACGGTGAGGCTGAACGAGAGAAAGAGAC
>NW_019943865.1:145920-169870 GCF_002910315.2 Salvelinus sp. IW2-2015
TATGTGTGTATGTACCAACGTAACAGTAAGCATGTGTGTATGTATCCAACGTACAGTAGGTATGTATGTACCAACGTACAGTAAGTATGTGTGTATGTACCAACAGTACAGTAAGTATGTGTGTATGTACCAACGTACAGTAAGCAATGTGTGTATGTACAACGTACAGTAAGTATGTGTGTATGTACCAAAACGTAACAGTAGTATGTGTGTATGTACCAACGTACAGTAAGCATGTGTGTATGTACCAAACGTACAGTAAGTTGTGTGTATGTACCCAACGTACAGTAAGTATGTATGTATGTACCAACGTACAGTAAGTATGTGTGTATGTACCGAATGTAACAGTAAGCATGTGTGTAATGTACCAACGTACAGTAGGTATGTATGTCCAACGTACAGTAAGTATGTGTGTATGTACCAACGTACAGTAGTATGTGAGTATGTACCAACGTACAGTAAGTATGTATGTATGTACCAACGTACAGTAAGTATGTGTGTATGTACCAACGTACAGTAAGTATGTGTGTATGTACCAACGTACAGTAAGGCATGTGTGTATTTACCAACGTACAGTAGGTATGTGTGTATGTACCAACGTACAGTAGGTATGTGTGTATGTACCAACGTACAGTAGGTATGTGTGTATGTACCAACGTACAGTAGGTATGTGTGTTATGTACCAACGTACAGTAGGTATGTGGTTATGTACCGAAGTACAGTAGGCATGTGTGTATGTACCAACGTACAGTAGGTATGTGTGTATGTACCAACGTACAGTAGGCATGTTGTGTATGTACCAACGTACAGTGGGTAATGTGTGTATGTACCAACGTACAGTAGGTATGTGGTGTATATACCAACGTACAGTGGCATGTGTGTAAATGTCTGTAGAATCATTAATGGTTCTGCTGTTCTTGTTTTAAATGTAGGTAGTTCTGTCCTTGAGCTGTTCTTGTTTTAAATGTAGGTACTTCTGTCCTTGAGTGTTCTTGTTTAAAATGTAGGTAGTTTAGTCCTTGAGCTGTTCTTGTTTTAAATGTAGGTAGTTTAGTCCTTGAGCTGTTCTTGTTTTAAATGTAGTAGTTCTGTCTTGAGCTGTTCTTGTTTAAATGTAGGTAGTTCTGTCCTTGAGCTGTTCTTGTTTTAATTGTAGGTAGTTTCTGTCCTTGAGCTGTTCTTGTCTGTTGATGTTGTGTATTATGTCATATTATGTTTTGTGTGGACCACAGGAAGAGTACTGCTGCTTCAGCAACAGATAACAGGGATCCTAGTACAACACTAAATACCAAAGGACGATGGAAAGGACGGTGTGGCATCACTGCTAGTCGACCGGAGGAAAGGTCAATGGTCTCTGGGGTCAACCACCTATTCAACATAAGCAGGAGGACTAAAGGCTGATTGTTGTGCCAAAAGGAGAGAGAGAGGTTTCATTAAGAGAAGGTAGAAGGGAGAGGGGGTTTTCATTAAGAGAAGGTAAGGGAGGGGGTTTCATTAAGAGAAGGTAGAGAGAGAGGGGGTTTCATTAAGAGAAGGTAGAGAGAGAGAGGGTTTCATTAAGAGAAGGTAGAGGGAGGGTTTATTAAGAGAAGGTAAGAGAGAGGGGGTTTCATTAAGAGAAGGTAGAGAGAGAGAGGGGTTTCATTAAGAGAAGGTAGAGAGAGGGGGTTCATTAAGAGAAGGTAGGAGAGAGAGGGTTTCATTAAGAGAAGGTAGAGAGAGGGGGTTTCATTAAGAGAAGGTAGAGAGAGAGAGGGGTTTCATTAAGAGAGGTAGAGAGAGAGAGGGTTTCATTAGAGAAAGTAGAGAGGAGGGGTTTCATAAGAGAAGGTAGAGAGAGAGAGTTTTTTTCATTAACGAAGAAGGTAGAGGGAAATAGAGATAAAAATAAAAACATTAATCTGTGGAACACTCATACACACTCTTAGAAAAAASTATTTTGGGTTCCATGTAGAARCCTRTGTGGAAAGYATTCTAAACGTAACTCAGAAAGGTTCTACCTGGAACCAAAAGGGTTCTACTTTGGAACCAAAAATAGGTTTTCCAAGGGTTCTCATATGAGGACAGCTAAATAACCCTTTTAGGTTCTAGAAAGCACCTTTTTTTTTTTTAAGTGCACCTACTATATTGCACAGTTAGTTTTTGTTTCCACCCGCCGTTTGTTAATCTATTTCAGTTATCCACCTGGAGGAAGTCTCAGGGTGGTGAGTTGTGGCTCTCTGCTTCGTTATCATCGCTGTCATCTCTGACAATGAAAAACAGTGAATGGGGGCGGAGCAGAGCCAGACAGGAAAAGAGGGAAAGAGAGGCCTGATCAGAGACAGAAGAAAACACATGAAATAAAGACTGAGAAAYCACCTTGAATTGCATTGACTGAATTTGAACCTGTGAGCGGTGGGCTTTTCCTCTCAAGCAGTGGGATGAACAGCCAATCCATCAATTGACCAGAGCTCATTACAGTACATATTTCATAAGGTATTCTGCACGGTCACATACATGTCATGGACCTCTATGAATGAACTACATTCAGAGTAGGAAAGGTTCACATACACATAGTATTTTGAGGAACGTCTGTACCTGCATGTGTGTATGTGTGTGTGTGTGCATGAGTACTTACGTGGTTGTGTGAGGAGTGGGATGGGAGAGTTCCCCTATGAAGATATCAACTGCTCATGGTCGGTCTGTCAACCTACAATTTGCATTCTAAAGTTCAAGCCACCTCAGGAACTTGCCCAATCGGTCTTTCTGCTGTCTAAATTACAATTGTTGTAAGACATGATAAAAGGATCTTTCAATTAATTAAGACAAATTGGCTTCATTGACAGCAGTGGTGATGTTTATTTTTTATTTTTATGCCCCATACAGTGCACAAACATCCATACAGACCCTTTCTCTGTGGCATATGTACACACACACACAGCACTATATAATGTGGGTAGAGGCAGAGGCCAACAAGTGTTTATATGGGTTGAGGCCAAACCAAGTGTGTATATGGGTTGAAGACACACCCCAACCAAGTGTTTTATATGGGTTGAGGCCACACCAAACCAAGTGTTTATATGGGTTGAGGCCACCCCAAACCAAGTGTTTATATGGGTTGAGGCCACACCCAAACCAAGTGTTTATATGAGTTGAGACCACACCCAAACCAAGTGTTTATATGAGTTGAGACCACACCCAAACCAGGTGTTTATATGGGTAGAGGCCAAACCAAGTGTTTTATGGGTTGAGGCCAAAACCAAGTGTTTATATGGGTAGAGGCCAAACCAAGTGTTTTATTGGGTAGAGGCCAAAACCAAGTGTTTATATGGTTGAGGCCACACCCAAACCAAGTGTTTATATGGGTTGAGGCACACCCAAACCAAGTGTTTATATGGGTTGAGGCCACACCTATATGGGTTGAGGCCACACCCAAACCAAGTGTTTATATGGGTTGAGGCCAAACCAAGTGTTTTATATGGGTTGAGGCCACACCCAAACCAAGTGTTTATATGGGTTGAGGCCAAACCAAGTGTTTTATATGGGTTGAGGCCACACCCAAACCAAGTGTTTATATGGGTTGAGGCCACACCAAACCAAGTGTTTATATGGGTGGAGCCACACCCAAACCAGTGTTTTATATGGGTTGAGGCCAGACCCAAACCAAGTGTTTATATGGGTTGAGGCCACACCCAACCAAGTGTTTTATGGGTTTGAGGCACACCCAAACCAAGTGTTTATATGGGTTGAGGCCACACCAACCAAGTGTTTATATGGGTTGAGGGCACACCCAAACCAAGTGTTTATATGGGTTGAGGCCACACCCAAACCAAGTGTTTTATATGGGTTGAGGCCACAACCCAACCAAGTGTTTTATTTTTATTTTATTTTTTTATTTAACCTTTATTTAACCAAGGTAGGCAAATTGAGAACACGTTCTCATTTACAATTGCGACCTGGCCAAGATAAAAGCAAAGCAGTTTCGACACATACAACACACATAGTTTACACATGGAGTAAGAACAAACATATAGTCAATAAATACAGTGAAAAAAAATAAGTCTATAATACAATGTGAGCAAGTTGAGGTGAGATAAGGGAGGTGAAGGCAAACAAATATATGATATAAATAAATAAAAATATAAAAAAGGCCAATGAGGCGAAGTGAGTAAACACAGCAAGTAAAATAAAAAACTAAAAACACTGGAATGGTTTGGTTTCGCCAGTGGAAGCAAAGTGCAAAGTAGAGACATGAAATAATGGGGTGCAAAAGGAAGCAAAATAAATTAAGTAAATAAATACAGTAGGTAAAAGAGGTAGTTGTTTGGGCTAAATTGTAGATGGGTTTTATGTACAGGTGCAGTAATCTATGAAGATGCTCTGCAGCTGGGTTAAAGCTAGTGAGGGAGATAGGTGTGTTTTCCAGTTTCAGAGATTTTTTTGTAGTTCATTCCCAGTCATTGGCAGCAGAGAACTGGAAGGAGAGGCGTCCAAAGGAGAATTGGTTTTGGGGGTGACTAGAGAGATATACCTGCTGGAGCGCGTGCTACAGGTAGGTGCTGCTATGGTGACCAGCGAGCTGAGACTAAGGGGGGACTTTACCGTAGCAGGGTCTTGTAGAATGACCTGGAAACAGTGGGGTTTGGCACGACGAGTAATGAAAGCGAGGGCCAGCGAACGAGAGTTACAGGTCGCAGTGGTGGGGTAGTATATGGGGCTTTGGTGACAAAACGGATGGCACTGGTGATAGACTGCATCCAATTTATTGAGTAGGGTTTTGGAGGCTATTTTGTAAATGAACATCAACCGAAAGTCGAGATTGGTAGGATGGTCAGTTTTTACAAGGGTATGTTTGGCATAAGCATGAGTAAAGGATGCTTTGTTGGCGGAATAGGAAGCCAATTCTAGATTTGACTTTGGATTGGAGATGTTTTGATGTTGGGTCTGGAAAAGGAAAGAAGTTTAACAGTCTAACCAGACACCCTAGGTATATTGTAGTTTAATAATAGGGTTGAGGCCACATGTTTATATGGGTTGAGGCCACACCCAAACCAAGTGTTTATATGGGTTGAGGCCACACCCAAACCAACTGTTTATATGGGTTGAGGCCACACCCAAACCAAGTGTTTATATGGGTTGAGGCCACACCCAAACCAAGTGTTTATATGGGTTGAGGCCAGACCCAAACCAAGTGTTTATATGGGTTGAGACCACACCCAAACCAAGTGTTTATATGGGTTGAGGCATGTTGCACACAGATTTTGCTTTTATTGAAGAGTTTAATCACAGAACTCTGGGTTCAATCTTAGTACTTGTTTCTTCTGGGTCTTTATCAGTGAAAATAACATTGACTCCATTTTGATTGACTCCATTCCAGTTCAAGGCACTATGGTCAGGAAGCCAGTTACTCAGGGTCTTCTCTGTCACCGCTGAAGATTTCACGAGGACCCTGTTGTTAATTAATGAAGAAACACAATCAAATACTAGTACATCTATGATGATGAACTCACTTGCGGTTATGTTTAAAAGCATGATGTTGTTGTTTTTCCCCCAAACTAAGCTACAAGACATGTGTGTGAGCAATATGTGTGGGTTTTGTGGGATTTGTATGGGCCTATTGGATGACTATTTGAATCTGTTCATACTCTTTTAATTGAACTTTTCATCAGAATACTCAGATTTAAAAAAAGAAAAAAGTACAATACTTCTGTCATCAGCTTCTGTATGTCGTTTACACATCGCAGTTTTGTGATATAGTCTGTTCCAAATAGTTTTTGTATAAGAGCAGTTACTGCCAGACAAATGAGTCAATTCTGTGACTACTAAAAATAGAGAATCACACATTTCTTTGGCTAATAAATTCAAATTTCATGAAGACTGATTGCCTCACATATGAATCTGAAATTAAAACAACAGATAATATATTATTTTCTCTCTCTCTCTCTCCCCACCCCCTCACTTTCCTCACACACATGTCTAAAGATTCCATGAAATAGATTTATGTCTAAATATTCCATCAACTTTCCAAGATCATATGAAGTTCAAATTCCAAATTCATTGGACGTTTCAGAGTGATGTAGCAGACCCGCGTATACAAGCGGAAGCAGCACCTCAGGGGTTAAGCTTTTTTCAACATCCAATGCATTCTGGGATGTAGCATGAAACACAATGGCGGCGAAACTGAATTGTTTGCAACTTTTTGTGYTCTATTATTCGCTTATAGCAATATTGCTACAAATTAGTCTAACGTGTGCTACAGAGTTAACGTGGGACGAAAATGGTTACATTTTATATTGTCCTTGCATGGGTAATTTGATCAACTTTAATCGGAAGCATTGTAACGTTAGATACTCTGGTGTCCTTGGTGTCTGATGTGTAACTAGCCCGGCTATGTTTTCCTTACAGTTAATTTATTAATGCAGATGTTATGTATTTATGCTATCTAGATTTGTATTTTCCAAATATAAATGTAGTGTTTAAAATTCGTTGCTAATGGGACCAATTTCGTTACTCAGGTCGATTTGGAAACCAAGCCGACCACTTTCTGGGTTCTTTGGCATTCGCCAAAATCCTGAATCGCACATTGGCAGTTCCCCCCTTCATAGTGTACCGGCACCACGCGCCACCATACTCAAATGTAAGTGCAGGATTCATGTTTCCTGGTGTTGATATCACCAGTCCCTTTKTTTTAAATCCACGAAGTGAACAAGAGCACACTTTGGGAGAAAGGACAGAGAATTGTGATGCAGCGATGATCACATCTCACACTCACAGCTGTGTCTCCCTTTCAACAGGTACATGTCCCCTACAGTGAGTTCTTCCAGCTGGAAGCCCTGACCCACTACCACCGTGTGGTAAGCCTGGAGGACTTCATGGAGCAGCTTGCACCAACACACTGGCCTAAGGGAAAGAGGGCAGCCTACTGCTTTGAGTCAGCTGCCCAGAGGAGCGTGGACAAGAAGTCCTGCCCCATGAAGGTGAGTGTTGTGATTGAGGTTCAGAGAGTCGGAGATAACTGAGACCGTTGTTCGGGTATTGAGCCTGGTAAGTGAKAGAAAAAAACATTGAAACTGGTCAAGAAAGATTATATAAAAGCCAGGTCCTGAAACAGAGGCCATAGCTTTGGCTCTATTGTCTTTTATATAGTTAAATTACTTATAAGAAATTAATTGATTTAGTGTTGTTCATGTTAATGGAAAGAATGCCATGGCAGAGCAGAACACTGCCCCCCGATGGAATGTTACTATAACTGTATTTTACATTAAAATCTCTTCCATATCATCTATTTCGCATGTTTACCACCAAGTGGTGAAAAATCATAAGATCTGGTATAAATGTCATGTCAAGCCTTGCTCATGGGGTTTTATGAACCATCACATGCTGTCATTATCAGGACGGGAATCCTTTTGGTCCATTTTGGGACCACGTAGGAGTGGAGTTTGACAGGTCTGTCCTGTTTGACGGCTTGTCCTTCAGTTCCTACCACCAACCTCATTGGCTCAACAAGTAAGTCTTTGTGTTTTACTGTTAGTGAAACATAAGCATGTTTTTTGCTCAACTTACTGGTGATATAACAGAATAATTACACCTCTTATTACCATAACCAATGTATTACATTAAATGTAGTTWTACAGGGACGGTGCCCATTAATGAACATCACTGTAGAAGTGCAAGTTTTAGCCAGCCAGCTAATTTTCATCTGCAGTCCCAAATTCCTTGCCTCTGTGGTTTTCCCTGTGCAGGTTCCCTCCGTCAGAGCACCCTGTCCTGGCSCTGCCTGGTGCCCCGGCCCAGTTCCCTGTCATAGAGGAATATGTGGGTCTACAGCGGTATGTAGTTTGGACGGAGAGGATGGTGCAGGAGGGACAGGAACACATCGCTGCTCTGCTGCCCAGGCCATACGTGGCCATACATTTGAGGATCGGCTCTGATTGGGTGAGCTGGGAACACACACACATGCACACATGGATAGAGTGACACACACACACACACACACATTGTCGACAGAATAAAAAAATAAATAGTTATTGACACTTTGACAATACTTTTTTGGCTGCCCAGACCCATTCTGTTTCCCTGTTGTATTCCCCCGATTTAATTGTCCTTGTAGGTTAATGCCTGTAAGCTGCTCCAGAGTGGGGATACTGGGCCTCACTTCATGGCCTCTCCTCAGTGTGTGGGTTATAACCGTCACACCGCTCTGCCCCTCACCATGACCATGTGCCTCCCTGACCTGGCTGAGATCCGCCGGGCCCTCAAGCTCTGGGTCAAGAAAACCTCTGCCCGCTCTGTTTACATCGCCACAGACTCAGAGTCCCACCTCCTGGAGATCCAAAACCTCTTCAAGGATAAGGTGAGCTTTGTTTGATTTATTGATTTTATTTGTCAGTTATTTATATATAATACATACATACATGCATACATGCATACATACATACATACAGTGCAATTGTAAAGTATTCAGACCGCTTGACTTTTTCCACATTTTGTTATGGTTACAGCCTTATTCTGAAATGGTTTAAATAAAATATGTTTGGTGTGCCAATACAGAATGGTGTGCCAATACAGCTGTGCCAAGCTTGTAGTGTCATACCCAAGAAGACTCGAGGCTATAATCTCTGCCAAAGGTGCTTCAACAAAGTACTGAGTAAAGATCCTGAATACTGACAGCACCAGTSAAAAGTTTGGACACACCTACTCATTCAAGGGTTTTTCTATATGTTTWCCATTTTCTACATTGTAGAATAATAGGGAAGACATCAAAACTATGAAATAACACATATGGAATCATGTAGTAACCAAAAACTGTTTTACAAATCAAATATATTTGAGATTCTTCAAAMWYSCKKCCRTTMSCRTMYWMYKKYSRTTMSKAKKRRRTMGKKWTRRTTRKAKCKYSRTRKWMMMGMWYMRKKCRMGYAWMSKWTTRKAWTWAKKWMMWWMMWAAWMMWAWWWTTRKYMWAWTTWMTMTTMTWTMTMKWYWYRWWWKAAAWKAAAKAWWRTMTTTMRMRTMTSWYTATGGGGTATTGTGTGTAGATAACTATGTAATCAATTTTAGAATAAGGCTGTAACGTAACTGTGGKAAAAGTAAAGGAGTCTGAYTACTTTCCGAATACACTGTATAAACACACACAGTACATCCATTTTTCGCAGGTGTTACGRTGTTGGTAAACATGCTTTGTTTCTATACTGCATGTTCAGTGTATCGTTTMTTTGTCTGTCCYTGCCCAGGTGAAGGTGGTGAGCCTCAGGCCGGACTCTGCCCAGTTGGACCTGTACATCCTAAGCCAAGCTGACCACTTCGTTGGGAATTGTGTGTCCTCGTTCTCTGCTTTTGTCAAACGAGACCGGGATGTCCATTCCCGTCCGTCGTCTTTCTTCGGAATGGACTACGCTGGAAAAATGGACAAGAAACAGGAGCTGTGAAGATTTTCCGTTTCTGCGTAGTCCATTCTGAAGAAAGATGACAAATGGCTTTTGAATCTTGGGTGAGGACTTGGACATTGCATTGTGGGAATGTGATCGACTCCATCCTCATATCACACAGTGATGTAGTAATACTTTTTTTTAGGGGGGGGGGGGCTCAGATCACCGTTCACTGTGAATAAAGTAACGCTTTCAATGCATGTTTCCTGCAAAAGGTAGGTAAAAATAAAAAAAGTTGCGTAAACTGCGTTTACTTGGGTTTAGCCTCTAGTACACCACTGCTATTAAACAATGAGTTACACTATTACATACCTCTGCAGAGCATCAAGAGGGTGTTCAATTTCCACAATACTTTCTACAGCCACAGCTATATATATGTCGTCTCAATTTGCATACCAGCCAAGTTAGCAGGAGCTCAGATCACCCTGTTGAACCCTGGGTGGGCAAGACTTCCGGTGTAATGTCCCTGTCTGATCACGTGCTCCAGCTCTTACGTGTTGCTCTCCCTCCCTCCTATCCTTCTTTAATACGATGTAAAGGCGACCTGGTYAATGAGGGGGGGTAATATCCCTCTCAGGAGTGCAGTAACTGATCCTGCAGATACTAATTATAAAGGGGAGGTTGACAGTCTTCCTCTTACATTTTTCTAATGTACTCTAATATATAAATGATTACTGTATCAGATTTTGTCATTGGGTTTCTGATATTTTTTWAAAGTTGTACCTGCTAGCTAGTTGTATTATTGCTCTGTGATGAAAATGACCGGGAACATGACATTTTGGTTACTATATGATTCCATATGTGTTATTTCATAGTTTTGATGTCTTCACTATTATTCTACAATGTAGAAAATAGTCAAAAATAAAGAAAAACCCTTGAATGAGTAGATGTGTCCAAACTTTTGACTGGTACTGTATATATTTATTATTATTTACACCYTATTATTTCATTTTGAGGATCTTTATTATCCACCCGCACAGTAGGTGGCAGAATGCACATATAATTGTTGCAAATGCCATTATACCTAAGAAGAAGATTGGCTGTGATGTTGAAAGCTATCAACCAGCATCTCCATTCCATCCGGGATAGTTTTCTGGGATGCGGGACGGCGGCGGTAATGGCTGACTGGGTGGAAGCACTGGATTAAATGGTAACTAGCTGACAACGTTTACGTTGTCATGGATGTTGCAGTTTAATAATGTCAAAAMGAATTTCACCAGAATTGTGTGCTTGTTCTTGTAAACTGGATAAGGAGACGCCTCCATCATCAAAATACACGGTCTTGTCTCTTGCCCTCTGAGGATGGATGTGTTTTGCCGTTGCTAGGCCGTCTGATCGAGTTTGGGGTGCTGTCCCGGTTCTTTGTAAACCAGCTGGCTAACTAATCTAACATTCTGTTGGGTGACGTGAACATATTTATCCAGTTTGCTAGCTGTATTCTCGTTAATATAGCTAATTGTCACAATTAGAAAACCGAAAAGCTGTAACCATTGATTTTAATTTGCATCAATCAACTAACGTTAGCTAACTAGCTACAGTAGCACTGGAAATGCCATCAGTTCTGTTTCGTCGCTATCGTTAGGGAGCACTGAGTGATAAGTAACGTTACCTAGTTAGCTTGCCAAAGAACGTGACATTTTTAGCCAGTTAGTTAAGTTAGTAGGCCATACATTTACAACGTTTTGCTAGCGAAATGGTCTAGTCTCGCTATATATACGAAAGTATGTGGACACACCTTCAAATTACTGTGTTCGTATTCGTCTATTTCAGCCACACCCGTCGCTGATATGTGTATTAAATAGAGTACACAGCCATGCAATCTCCGTAGACAAACATTGGCAGTAGAATGGCCTTACTGAAGAGCTCAGTGACATTCAACGTTGCACTGTTATAGGATGCCACCGTTCAAACAAGTCAGTAAATCAAATGTCTGGTCTGCTAGAGCTGCCCTGGTCAACTGTAAGGGCTGTTATTGTGGAAACATCTAGGAGCAACAACAGCTGCAAAGTGGTAGGCCACAAGCTCACAGAACGGGAGTGTTGAGAGCATAGCGTATCTGTCCTCAGTTGCAACACTCACTACCGAGTTCCAAACGACCTCTGGAAGCAACGTCGGTGCAATAACTGTTCTTTGGGAGTTTCATGAAATTAGTTTCCATGGCTGAGCAGCCATACACAAGCCTAAGATCACCATATGCGATGCCAAGTGTCCGCTGGAGTGGTGTAAAGCTCGCTGCCATTGGACTATGGAGCAGTGGAAACGCGTTCTCTGGAGTGATGAATTATGCTTCACCATCTGGCAGTCCGACAGATGAATCTAGGTGTTTGGCGGATGCCAGAAGAATGCTACCTGCCCCAATGCATAGTGCCAACTGTAAAGTTTGGTGGAGGAATAATGGTCTGGGGCTGTTTTTCATGGTTCAGGCTAGGTCTCTTAGTTCCAGTGAAGGGATATCTTAACTTTACAACATACAATGACATTCTAGATGATTCTGTGTTTCCAACTTTGTAGCAACAGTTTGGAGAAGGCCCTTTCCTYTTTCAGCATGACAATGCCCCCCTGCACAAAGCCAGGTRCATACAGAAAATGGTTTGTTGAGATCGGTGTGGAAGAATCTGACTGGCCTGCACAGAGCCCTGACCTCAACCCCATCGAATACATTTGGGATGAATTGGAACGCCAACTGRGAGCCAGGCCTWATCGCCCAAKYTCAGTGCCRGACCTCACTAATGCTSTTGTGGCTGAATGGAAGCAAGTCCCRGCAGCAATGTWCCAAKATCTAGTGGAKAGCCTTCCCAGAAGAGTGGAGGCTGTTATAGCAGCAAAGGGGGACCAACTCCATATTTATGCCCAGGATTTTGGAAGGAGATGTTCGACGAGCAGGTGTCCACATACTTATGGTCATGTAGCTAACTAGCTAGGTAACTTTAATTCTATGTCTCAGATGAAGGCTTAGCTAGTTACCAGCAGTATCTTTGATCTTGTGCTCTGTTGTTAACCTAGGTAGCTAGTCTTGTTAATGTTAGCTTGCTAGCTAGCTGCTACAGTATCTAACACCACTGTAGCCAGTAAGCTAGTTTGAGGCACAGTGCACAAAATAAGGTCTTCATAATCACAAAAGAAACATGAACAGTAACTAATGGTGTTGGGAATAGCTATTTGAAAATCAGCATATGATCATTCCCCCCTCCCTCTCTTTTTACAGGTTCTGATACTGGCAGGTCTGACATTGTGATCTCAGACTTGTACAATACTTGAAGGACATAGACACAAGCCAGTGGGACAAGGTCAGTTTGTCTGGGGACCGTCACGATGTCTAAGACCAGAGAGTCGGTGAAGGTGGTGGTCCGCTGTCGACCCATGAATGAGAAGGAGCGGGCAGCCAACTTTGAGAAGGTGGTGCAGGTGGATGTGAAGCTGGGCCAAGTGGCCGTGAGAAACCCCCGGGGGGCTGCAGCCCACGAACACCCCAAGGTCTTTACATTTGACTCTGTGTACGACTGGAACTCSAAACAGGTAGATCTCTATGATGAAACCTTCAGGCCCCTGGTAGACTCCGTTTTGCTTGGTTTCAATGGGACCATATTTGCATARGGCCAGACYGGTACAGGAAAGACRTACACTATGGAGGGGGTGCGCAATGACCCAGAGAGAAGGGGTGTAATCCCCAATTCCTTTGAGCACGTCTTCACACACATCTCCCGCTCCCAGAACCAGCAGTACCTGGTGKGGGCCTCGTACCTGGAGATCTACCAGGAGGAGATCAGGGACCTGCTGTCCAAGGACCAGTCCCGCCGGCTGGAGCTGAAAGAGAGGCCAGACACGGGTGTATACGTCAAGGACCTGTCCTCCTTCGTCACTAAGAGRGTACGAGAAATAGAGCACGTCATGAACGTGGGGAACCAGAACCGCTCGGTGGGCTCCACCAATATGAATGAGCACAGTTCCCGGTCACATGCCATTTTRSTRATTACCYTCGAGTGCAGCGAGCTGGGRYTCGACGGAGAGAACCACATTCGAGTMGGCAAACTGAACCTGGTGGACCTGGCTGGCAGTGAGAGGCAGACCAAGACAGGAGCCCAAGGAGAGCGCCTGAAGGAYGCRACCAAGATRAACCTGTCCCTGTCAGCCTTGGGGAATGTCATCTCTGCCCTAGTGGACGGCAGGAGTACCCACATCCCCTACCGCGACTCCAAGCTCACCCGCCTGCTACAGGACTCCCTGGGGGGCAATGCCCGCACAGTCATGGTGGCTAACATCGGACCAGCCTCTTACAACGTGGAGGAAACACTGACCACGTTACGCTACTCAAACCGKGCCAAGAACATRAAGAACAAGCCCCGRGTCAACGAGGACCCTAAAGATGCTCTGCTCAGGGAGTTCCAGGAAGAGATTGCTCGGCTCAAAGAGCAGTTAGAGAAACGCTCAGGGAAGAAGAAGAAGAAGAGGAGGAGGAGGGGGGTTGGAGAAGCTGGGGATGAACTAGAAGAGGACACTGAGGATGGAGAGACTGAGGAGGAGGAGGAGGATGATGGTGTAGAACCAGCTGATAAAGTGGGTGCAGATTATTGGCGTGTACAGCAGGAGAAGTTGGAGAGGGAGAGGAAGGCCATCATGGAGGATCACAGTCTGGTGGCAGAGGAGAAACAGAGGCTGCTAAAAGAGAAGGAGAGGAAGATGGATGCCCTCAAAAAGGAGCAGGAGGCAGGCGAGATGCTGACTGCCAAAGTTAAGGTGAGGAGACTACGTTCTGGTCCTTTTTCATGGTCTTTAAACCCAAACCATTTTTTGTTGTTTGATTCCACCTGTTTCCCCCTCACGCCTCATGATTGTGTTTCCCCCTCACGCCTCATGACTTGTGTTTCCCCCTCACGCCTCATGATTGTGTTTCCCCCTCACGCCTCATGATTGTGTTTCCCCCTTCACGCCTCATGATTGTGTTTCCCCTCACGCCTCATGATTGTGTTTCCCCCTCACGCCTCATGATTGTGTTTCCCCCTCACGCCTCATTTGATTGTGTCGTCTTCCAGGCAATGGAGAGTAGCTTCTGATGGGTGGGAAGAACATAGTAGACCACACCAATGAGCAACAAAGGATCCTGGAACAGAAGAGACAGGAAATCGCTGAGCAGGTAACGTTTATGTTTAGACTTAGGTTATTGATAGAGAGAATTAAACACTCAATAGACGTCAATCTAATAGTATTGATTTGCCCACACACAAACATTTGATTAGTTTGTGTGATTTACACAGCCCTGCCCTTCTTACCGTGACGCTCTGTGTGTTTGTGTGCAGAAACGCAGAGAGGGGAGATGAAACAGCAGGTGGAGAATCGTGACGAGGAGACCCTGGAGTTGAAGGAGACGTACAGCTCTCTACAACAGGAAGTAGACATCAAGACCAAGAAGCTGAAAAAGGTAGGACATTAGAAAACGGCTGTATATGATTCCTTAGAAAGCTGTCTTTACTTGTCAGTTTAGCATACACAAGTTCAAAGGAAATTGTGGCTAACTTTTTCCTTGTAAATGTGTTTTGCTGCACTGAATCAACCCCATGGGTTTTTTTCTCTTCTCTTTGCCTCACTACCCTGTTTTTCTCCCTCAGCTGTTTGCGAAGCTGCAGGCAGTGAAAACTGATATCCATGAAGTCCAGGAGCTGCACAGCAAGGAGAGACAGGAGCTGGAGCAGACCAGAATGAGTTGACCAGGGATCTCAAACTCAAGTATGGAGCCGCCAGGCCGCACACGCAGGAAAACAAAATATCACTAGTGGTATTTTGTTGTTCCTCTGACGAGGGCACATGCGTCCGTGTGACGAGGGGCACATGCGTCCCCGTTGTGACGAGGGAGCACAGGTTTGTGACGAGGGCACATGCGTCCCGTTGTGATCGAGGGCAGATGCGTCCTTGTTTATTTCGTGTCATGCTCTTACAGACTCTGTCTAGTATAGACTAGGTGAGACAACACACATCAGTCATACCAAGTACATTTTCCTCTAACGTAGCTGTCAGAGCTAGTTATTGATTGGTCTAGATTAGCAGACTGTACTGTAGTTCCCTCATCACCCCTATGCTGCTAGACACACCTATTTCAATCTCATGATAGTGCTACACCTCAAGCTGTTAGAGGTCCCCCAGGAATGACCTCGTTCGATTCTGCATGTATCTCGCGGGAACTGACCTCGTTGTTCTGTCTGTATCCTCAGCGGAACTGAACCTCGTTGTTTCTCGTCTGTATCCTCAGCGGAACTGACCTCGTTGTTCTGTCTGTATCCTCAGCGGAACTGATCGTTGTTCTGTCTGTATCTCAGACGCTGACCTCGTTGGTTTGTCTGTATCCTCCAGCGAGACTGAACTCTCGTTGTCTGCTGTCTGTATCCTCAGCGGAACTGACCTCCGTTGTTCTGTCTGTATCCTCAGCGAACTGACCTCGTTGTTCTCGTCTGTATCCTCAGCGGAACTGACCTCGTTGTTCTGTCTGTATCCTCAGCAGCGAACTGACCTCGTTGTTCTGTCGTGTAATCCTCAGCGAACTGGAACCTCGTTGTCTGTTCCTGTAATCTCTCAGCGACGCCGAACTAGACCTCCGTTTGTTTCTGTCTGTATCCTCAGCGGAACTGACCTCGTTGTTCGTGTCTGTATCCTCAGCGGAACTGACCTCGTTGTTCTGTCTGTATCCTCAGCCGAACTGACCTCTGTTGTCTCTGTCTGTATCGCTCGGGCTCGGACTGCTTTTCGATGTATCTGTCTGTATCCTCAGCGGAACTGACCTCGTTGTTCTGTCTGTATCCTCAGCGGAACTGACTCTCGTTGTTCTGTCTGTATTCAGCGAACTGACCTCGTTGTTCTGTCTGTATCCTCAGCCGAACTGACCTCGTTGTTTCTCCTGTATCCTCAGCGGAACTGACCTCGTTGTTCTGTCTGTATCCTCAGCGGAACTGACCTTTGTTCTGTCTGTATCCTCAGCGGAACTGACCTCGTTGTTCTGTCTGTATCTCAGATGTCGTGCGTTATCGTCGTGTCTTGTATCCTCAGCCGAACTGACCTCGTTGTTCTGTCTGTATCCTCAGCAGAACTGACCTCGTTGTTCTGTCTGTATCCTCAGCCGAACTGACCTCGTTGTTTTTGTCTGTATCCTCAGCCGAACTGACCTCGTTGTTTCTGTCTGTATCCTAGCACCGAACTGACCTCGTTGTTCTGTCTGTATCCTCAGCCGAACTGACCTCGTTGTTCTGTCTGTATCCTCGAGCCGAACTGACTCGTTGTTCTGTCTGTATCCTCAGCCGAACTGACCTCGTTGTTCTGTCTGTATCCTCAGCCAAACTGACCTCTGTTGGTTCTGTCTGTATCCTCAGCCGAACTGACCTCGTTGTTCTGTCTGTATCCTCAGCCGAACTGACCTCGTTGTTTCTGTCTGTATCCTCAGCCGAACTGACCTTTGTTGTTCTGTCTGCCAGGCATCTCATCATTGAGAACTTCATCCCCGTGGAGGAGAAGAATAAGATTGTGAACAGGGCGTTCTTGGACGAGGAGGACGACCACTGGAAGATGCGTCCCATCACKCGCATAGAGGAGTATATGCACATTTAATTATCCAGTAGAGAGACATTTAGACATACAAACATGCTGAAAACCATCCTGAATACAAACACAGGGTTTGGAAGAAGTGGTTGGTAAATCCCTTGTGTGTAGGAACACGTACAGATTGTCTTCTTAATAACTCTTGTCTCGCTGTCTCAGTGACCAGCAGATGATGACCAGGCCAGTGTCAGCGGTGGGCTACAGACGACCCCTGAGTCAGCACGCCCGTACCTCCATGGTGATGAAGGCTGACGTCAGGTACAAGGTATGATGTTCTGTCCTCTCTCTCCTCGGTGAATGTGACTTAGTCCTTGTCCTCTGGGCGGTAGCAGTGTCCTGACKTCTGWCCTCCCCTCTCTCTCCCTCCCCCCAGGCTGAGAATATCCTGATGCTGGAGATGGACCTGCCTGCTCGGACCACTAAGGAGTATGAGGAGCCGGTCATAGCGCCCARGGTAGCAGCAGCGRTGGAGGATGCWCTGCGMGAAGAYGATGKGATCCAGGTGGATGCCTCRGGGTTCCACAGCAGCCTCGMACCCACCCAGGCCACCAGCACTGGGGCCGGCAAGAAACCAAAGTCTGGGTAAGGSTCTGTCCTGTTCTGTACAAATCAGCTCTGGGTTTAATCAGTTATTTCAGTAGGAAGTGTTTCTGCCTGTTTAGTGTCACAGATCAAATTTTATTAGTCACATGCACATTTACATTTAAGTCATTTAGCAGACGCTCTTATCCAGAGCGACTTACAAATTGGAAAGTTCATACATATTCATCCTGGTCCCCCCGTGGGGAATGAACCCACAACCCTGGCGTTGCAAGCGCCATGCTCTACCAACTGAGCCACACGGGACATGGTTAGCAGATGTTCGCTACACTCGATACCACAGGGTTATAAAAGCAATAATCATTATTTAAAAACCAATGTTTCCACATCAACATTCTCCCCCAACAAAATATTGATCTTCCTATCTCCTCCAGCCGACCTAAAACGGGTAAGAAGACTGTCACCCCCACCTCTCCATACAGCCCCTCCAGCCCAGGACATCCTTTATACCCACAATCCCGTGGGCTGGTGCCCAAGTGATCACCCCACACCTTTCTGTTTTGGGACTCAAAGACTGCTTTTTGTTTTGTTCCTCTGCTGAGTCTTGGAGACTGATTTGCAGAGAAAGTAAAGGAGACTCAGATTGAAGCTTATTTTTATTTTACCTGAGAACGTAGCTGTTTATAATGTTTGTTTTTTAAGAGATTTGTTACAATCTTACCATCCCAAATGGTTTCTGGACCAATACTTTTCTGAGCTGCACGTTTCCTCCTGGGCCCCTCCCAGGTCTGCAGTATGATGGGATGTGGACATGGGGGGRTGACATCTGATGGGGCACATGACAGCTGTTACATGTCATTGACATGCTGTGTGTTTCTGTGCTGCATGTCTGTCCAGAAGTGGTTGTGCTTCCTACTTTAGGTTTACAATGGAGTGCTGTTATCCAGGAGGTCTGTCTGCGCTTTGTCTGTTGCCCTAGATAAGTGGGGAGTCTGTCTGTACTGCATGGTGAAGTGTACAGGCTGGAGGGTGAAGCACACTACAGCACGTCTCTGTCGCGTGGTGGGGGCCGCTTGCTGCTGGAATCACTAGATGCTGTTCTTTCTGGCGCACATGATGGATGATGTGACGACGACAGGGAGAAGATGACGCGACAACAGGATAGTGGGGAACGAGAGGTCAACACAAACCAAATCTATCAGGGTTCCAAGGTGCCTTTATATTKTCCTACAGGGACAGGCTAAAGGAGAGGATGGAGGGGTTGTATCGTTTCCCCAGCCTCATCGTTATCAACCTCACATCTGGCTGTGTTCCTTGGAATCAACTGATTTCTTGTACTTGAGAGAGATTGAATGGAGCTGAAGGTTGGGACGAATAACTAATGTAAAACATACTGTCCGTAAAACATTTATAGGTTAACAAGAGCAGGCTGAAATACTACTATATCAGAGGCCTCCATCAAAATAAAATAGACTTGGTCTGGAAAATGAAGGTAGCTTTCCGTGTATGTTTTGGATAAATATGCAGTCTTAATTCACACGGTTGAAACCTGCATGTCTGACTACTGTTCCCACCTCCTGTCACTGTGAGGGCRGTGCTGCCGCTTGCTGCTGCTACTGGGTTCTACTACCCTGTGACATAGTGTATATATAGAGAGCAGCATGTCCATAGATAATCCTGCAGCACCTTTTCAGTTGTAGAAATTATACAAGTAAATAGCTGTCAATAGTGGAGAAGTTAACTTATTACCACTTTTCATTTTTATAAACAAGTGTAGATTAAAATGTTTTTTTTAAGTTTTATTTTTGGATTMGTATAATTTCAACTTTATGTACACATTTCGTTTTATTGGTTACTTTTTTCCCCCCCCGACACAGTACACATTTAATAAATGGCTTTAGTTCAAATCTTTAGGTTAAATTWAATTTATATTTTAAGGTTGGCTCAACTGCAATGTTTTATGTGTTCTCTTAATGTGATGTTCACTCAGATTGTGTGAGAAAGCATATGTTGGGACATGTATACACAGAGTATAGCAAACATTAGGAACACCTATTGAGTTGCATCCATCCCTCCCCTTTACCCTCAGAACAGCCTCAATTCGTCAGGGCATGAACTCTACGAGGTGTCGAAAGCGTTCCACAGGGATACTGGCCCATGTTGGCTGGATGTCCTTTGGGTGGTGGACCATTCTTGATACACACGGGAAACTGTTGTGTGAAATCCAGCAGCGTTGCAGTTCTTGCCACAAAGTGGTGTGCCTGGCACCTACTACCATACCCCGTTCAAAGGCTCTTGTCTTGCCCATTCACACTCTGAATGGCACACACCAGCCATGTCTCAAGGCTTAAAAATCCTTCTTTAACCTGTCTCCTCCCCTTCATCTACACTGAAGTGGATTTAACAAGTGACATCARAGCTTTCAGCTGGTCAGTCTCATGGAAAGAGCAGYTGTTCTTAATGGTTTTGTAKACTGTGTACATTTGCCATGAGAATCTTTATACAATGGTTAGCCCCTGATTTAAATTCTCTGATCTTATGAAAGCTAACAATTACACTACYTATTGCATGATTTTAGAAAATTCTTACCAATTGTCACCAAGCCATAGAATTTGGTAAATGTGAATTGCTTGATAATCCCTCAATTTTAACCGCACCACACCCAGACTCCATGTATCTGTGTAGAAGACGTTTGACCGAGATGAATCTCTGATATTGTTTTAGCCAAGAGTGCTGGTGCACTACAATCTGGTGCTGACTGGGAAAGCAGAAGTCCTTTTTCTTGTACATTTCTTTTAATAAAGACTTAAATTACACATTGTTCCATGTTAATTTAAAATGAGTGAATCTGGTGTTTAACTAAAGTGCTATACATTCTCAACTTTGCATAAATGATTTTATTAACAGCATTCAATAGTACAGCTCAAATTCCAAAACATCCTTAAACTGCTGAAGTACAACACAAACATTCACAAAATGATAAGCTTTGACAGAAAAAAAAGAAAAAAAAGCAATATTCAAAGAAGCCAAAGGAATGGTTCTACAGCACAGAATAAAAGGCAGACTGGGAAAGACTTAAGGCCTTTATTGTCATCTACCACAATATTGAAAATTAACATGACAAAACTCAAGACGTGTACTGTTACACAGTTGGACGACCAAAGCAATCTGCCTGGCCAAGTCACTATAAAGATTTATCAATGAGAAAGCATATTTCCAAATGTTCTATTAAAAAGGACAAATCAAAATAGTTATAACTAGAATGAAAGTTTCATGCGACATACTGAAGGGTGAAAGGTTAAAACATCCAGGTCTGTAACTTAAGGAATATCTGTAGCGATTATGATCATTTTTTATTTTAGTCCGTTTTTAATTTTCCTGTTGCATTACAAACCAAATACTACACAGAAACAATGTTCCATGTGCTGATGAACACCAAACTCCACTTCAAAATGTATATTAACAAAACAGATAGTTTTGAATGACAGGAGAAAAGATAAGCAAACCTTCACACATCAACAAAATGAACTGGCATCAACCAGTTCCCCCCCCATCATGCTGTTTTCAACCAATAGGAAAACACAAATAGTATGTAGGGAAAAAACATGATCCTCTGCAAGCTTTCACTATTGATTATGGAGTAAACCAAATGAGCATATTTAGATAAACGTACATGCCAMGGTTAGAGTCAATTTCACCTTTATCCAATCAATTCAGAAGCTAATGAAATTCAACTAAATTTAAATCTACCTATGAATCAAATGTATTTCCCCCCCGAATTGACAGAATTAAAAATGTCACTGAACCCAACACGGACGAGCTAGGAAATATTCATAGGACCTCTTGGAAAATAAATCTACTAAACATAAAAAGAGAATTTGATCTCTAGTAGGTGCTTTTGAATTTGGAAATGAGCAGAATCCATCATAACATGTGAAGAAGCATTGCCAACCTTAGTCTCATGATCATGTTGAAACGTCTTCTGGACTTTATCATATCATAGTGTCGACTKCAGTTATTCTCTGGAATGCTGACTCTCAAAAACACACCTAGTCTTCACTGCCAGTCTGCCAAGGTCAACCTGCTAACAGAATAGAGTCAACCAATAGCATCACTTTAGATATAGGTCTCTAAACCTAATGTAGGTCAACAGTTTCAGACATACCACGTCTTCACCAGGCACCTCTACCAGCTCCACTCAGCCACACCAGATCAGACCAATGTTGCGATGTGCAATATCAAAAACAAAATGGCCTCACTGTGGAATCCTACCTGATACTCATTGTGCAAACTCCACACAAACAGCTCCCCTGAACAGATCTATGATGTTATGGGAACTTGGGGGGGGGGGTCTAATAGGGAAAATCCCAGCTTTGTGGTCTCAAATCCCTGTCCACTATACCAAACAAAGTCTCTCTGGCTTCTGGACACGACTGAAATTACAAACTATTTCTCCTCCGGRTCGGACGCTATGCCATTTATGAAGCACAAGACTAAAGCAATATCCAGTGGTTTACCTTTATTTAGACCTGAACCCTGTGCTCTGTGTACTCTGGAACCTGTGGCTGCACGTAACGTCCAATAAGAAGAGTCTTCCAACAAGATAACAGACACCACCATATGTCCAGCGCTCAATCACATCACATAATGATAGATCACAAACTCACACCTACCCAACCCTCTGAGTTGAGTTGAGTTAAAATGGAAAAAAAATAAAAATATCACAATGATCCTCCTCTCCCAACTACTGCAACAAAAATTGATCTGTTTGGCTGTCAGAGAAAGCTATCTGTGCCATTGAGAAAGCTAAGCTACAGATTCCCAGGGAGCCATTCTATCACAGAGGTGAAACCCTTACCATTACACTGGTCAAATATGTATGCTTCTTACACATACAGGAAAGGCATTGAGTAAGAAAAACACASAGAGAGAGAMYWMYTYMAGGACAAGAGGGATACAGACCCAGTCAGTGAGTCAGTAACCAATAGAGACCCAGTCAGTGAGTCAGTAACAGGGGGCCTGTTGCCGTGCCTAGAAGAGTGGTAGGGGTCAGGGGTTGTAGATGCCCAAGGCTGGTTGCTTGGTTGTTTTCCGCTGTTAGTTCTATCTGTGGAGAAGTCATTTCTCCCGGCAGTACAGCAGGTACATCTTCAGAGGCTCCGGGAGGGGCAAACAGAGAATCCTCTCTCTCAGGATGTTTATAGGTGGTTCTGCCCGGAGTAGCTCCCCTGTCTCCCTCTCTGCTTCCTCCTCTTCTTCCTCCTCCTCCGCAGCCTCCTCCTCCTCCTCCTCCGCTCCCCGGGTTGCCCTTCCCTGCTTCTCCTCCTCCTGGCCCCCGCGGTTATTGTTGTTGTCCATGGGGGCGGAGGTAGGGAGGGCACTGCTCAGTACCACAGAGSTGCAGTGGCGCCGATGAATGCGCCGGCGTTTAAAGCGTGGGCCGTACTTGTGGAGCCCACTGACTCCCAGGCCCCTGCCTCCTCCAAAAGAGCCCCGGCCCCGTGGCTGACCCTCCCCGTTGTCCYTGGTCACTCTCAGGGTGTGGCGGATGGCTATACGAGCCAGCTCCTGCAGCGTCCGCACCTCAAACATGGCTGCTCCGTGGGTCACCAGAGAGATGATTGAAAGGAAAGAACACAGAGAATGATGGGAAAGTTAGAAAACGGTTAACGTGAGTATTGTTT
The DNA here is from genome assembly GCF_002910315.2 of Salvelinus sp. IW2-2015. Classification (NCBI taxonomy): domain Eukaryota; kingdom Metazoa; phylum Chordata; class Actinopteri; order Salmoniformes; family Salmonidae; genus Salvelinus; species Salvelinus sp. IW2-2015. Next base: position 169,128 of record NW_019943865.1, read on the forward strand.
CCATGGTGACAAAAAGTTATTTTGGGGTTTTCTATCGTCACTCAACTCTATTAAAAAAAAAAGGTACGGACAGACCACTAGGATGGCTGAGTGTCTGCCGGCCGAGAGTACTTAGCACCTCTGAACAGCGGCGGTAGAAATTTGCAGACCGATTCTACATGTAGAAATGGGCYAAATAACGMCTGTCAGTCGGCAACGGCGGGTAGTCCTTGTAACACGCCGCACCGAAAAGCAAGCGAACGGCCCCCGTACTATGCAGAGCGYCAATCGGTCTGGTGAGTCATGTCCTTTGAACTGACTCCCACGTATAACAAACTGATGAGGCACTCACGTAGTGGGACGGTCTTGGGGTTGATGTTACTGGTGTAATCTTTGGGGAGCACCAGGGGAGCGAAGGACACAGCAATGATCTTTTTGGTCTCCCAGCTGCTCAGGCCTGTACGCGTGATCTTGGTTAGCTAGAAAGTGCAAAACAAGAGGTTATGAGGGCACAACAAGAGGTTATGAGGGCACAACAAGAGGTTATGAGGGCACAACAAGAGGTTATGAGGGCACAACAAGAGGGTACATTAGAGCAGTGGTTCTCAAACTGTGCCCCCCCCCAAATTGTTTTTTAAAATAATAAAAACATGTTTTTTTTTTTTTAAAGGAACTCAGTCCGGCTTTCAATTTACTGTTGAAAGTTGTAATAGTAGAATGCACAAGGTGACATTCTGTGGTTGGGTAGTGCATCATCAGTTCAT
>NW_019943865.1:170773-171787 GCF_002910315.2 Salvelinus sp. IW2-2015
CCTCTTGTCATGTCAGTCATTACAGACTGTTAGAGAAATGTCCAGATCAACCAGCAACGTGTCATGTCATGCTTTTTTTAGCCTTTAGATGTTGTTGGTAATGTTTGAGTCACTCAGATATCACATGAATACACATCAGACATGGTGAAATGTATTGACCTGGAAGACTATGGGATTTAAACCTGATACATTTTCTCTCCACCAACAAGAGGGGTGTGAACAGTTTGTGTCATGAACAATGCTTGTGRCTGTAGAAATAGACGTGTGGGGGGGTATGTTCCCCAATGCTGGAAAGGAGGCCTGAGTAAAACAGTTTGGTAACCCTGGATTAGGGTACATCCTTGTTGTGTAAGGGTCAGGTAATAGTACTCATTTAACATGTATGCATTTCAGTTTGAGTGTGATAGTGTTTATACACACCTTCTCCTCTAGGGGCAGTACCAGAACACCTCCCACCTTCAGCAGGTTCATCATGTATTCTTCATGGTCCCTCTGCACCCCCGCCCCACAATACACCCTGTCATACTGCCTGCTCTCAGAYGGGATCTCCAGGCAGTTCCCCATCACAAAGGAAGGCTCGCAYAACTCAAACCTAAAAAACACAAATACAGCATAAACAAAAGACAAAAAAAAGGCATATACAGGCTACACATGAAAACTCTAGCCTGATATTCAACAAGTCACTGATGTCGACAGACAGACAGACAAGACAAGACAAGACAGACAGACAGACAAGACTGCTCTAGATGGGGAAGGAAATCAGAGGTAAAGTGTCTCACTTGTCAAAGCTTTCGCTGGTTTTGATGAAGTAGGCAAGCTTCTGGTAGGCATACTCAATCACATCAGCATGCAACTCCACCCCATGGTTCACACCAAATGGACCTGGAACCAGGATAACAACAGAACCACCATGTGAGTTTTGTACGATCCACAATGAATTTTAATAAAGAAAATACACTTTTCCAATCAGTTGGCCTGCTGATTTCCCCATTTCAGTCCCAATAAGGACCAGAG
>NW_019943865.1:172958-176754 GCF_002910315.2 Salvelinus sp. IW2-2015
GGTTGGTGACCGTCATGCTTTACAGTAACTTCACCCAGTATGAGGCCCAGAGGTGTGAGGTACCGTCTGCTACAGTTACTCACCCAGCTATGGGCCCAGAGTGGTGGGTACCGTCTGCTTTGCAGTAACTCACCCAGTATGAGCCCAGAAGTGGTGTGGTTACCGTCTGCTACCAGTATACTCACCCAGTATGAGGCCCAGAGTGGTGGTACCGTCTGTACATGTAACTCACCCAGCACTGCCCAGGTTGAGGAAGGACAGGCCAGGGTGAAGGTCCAGGGCCTCCATCACCTCCGAGTAGATACAGGGGGCTGATAGGTGGATGTTGCCGTGCCTCCAGGCCAGGTCCTTGTAGGCGCTGTCACGGTACTCCTCCAGGTAGTAGTCGGCCCGGTCGATGGCCCTGAAGGCCCGCTCCACCAGGTCCGAACGGATGTAGTGTGCCTCCTTCAGGTTGTCAATCAACTCGTCATTATCCTCCCCAGCGCTCACAGCCCCTCCCATCTTAGCTGGAGAGAAGGGTAACTTCTGGGCCTTTATCTGAAMAAGAGAAATGGTTAAGTTATCTGTAATTGAATTCAAAAGTGTCTCTTGCATTGCGACCACTTTAACTAAATAAAAACTTCAACAAAACCGCCTCCTCCATGTCATATTTTGTAAATTTCAGATTAAACCAGCCATCCCTTTTTACATTCTAATGACCAATACTGAAAGAGCTACCTAAAAAGTATTCCTCAACACATTAGGTGTGATCGCTGTACCTGTGGCTTGCCCCTGAGAACGACGCCAATGGGGAGATGATAGGGCTACCAGCCAAATGTTTACTGGGCCTGCTGTGTCAAAGCAATAGAGAAGGAGCCTGGCCACTTGAATGATGCCTGGTTCCTTTGATGCCCAAGAGACATTGTGTTTGATTGCCAAATGACTCATGCAAGCACAATAAATAAAGTGTGAAATGTAGGATAACATTTTCCTCGACGGTAATAACTATTTCAGAATAACATTAGGTACATATTTTTCAGATATGACAAAAACACGACCATAGGATGGCGCTGTAGAACCTGGCGGACCTGTGCCTTGGGTTAAGAGAAAAGTCTTACCCAATCCAACTCTGACCAGAATATATCAACAACATATGAGCAAACCCATGTCATTTAAATGGCTTAGTTACTATCTACATAGTTTWAAAAAAATGGTTGTCATATTGGAAATCTGAAAAAAGACAAACAGCCAACAACAATCGTAATCTGAGTCTTCCACGCACGCAGACAGCAAAACAAAGATTCYGTACAAGGCAAGGACGACAGACAATACACACACACCAAAATAACTGTAATATATAATTACCTACAACTTGATAATCAATTGTTTCGTTTTAAAATGCCGATTGCTGCTATTGATTTGCTCGTCTTCAGGCTTTTGTTRGGAAACGCTCACACAGTGCACTGCTAGCTAGATGTAAACGTTCAACCAGTCGACGTGCTTACGTCACACGTACGTTATGTAAATCCGACACATTTTTACTTCAAATATTATATTTTTACAATCGAATAAACGTTCTGATTGGGTATTGATTAATACCATTTCTGAAATTAATTGTCCTAAACATAAATTAGTAATTTAACAAGCACAATGCTAAAGTGAATGTGATGGAGAATAACTTTCTTTTTACAGAAGGAACTTCAGTATATTGTAGGGCTGTGTGATTGCTCACGTTTCATCACTCCTGATTAATATTGTACACCAATCAGTTGAATACGAGTTTTGTACTTAACTTTAGGTTTAGGCTTGAGTTGGGATGATGTGGACATGAAGCTATAGGTTTAGGCTTGAGCTGGGACGTGGACATTAAACTAGGGTTAGGCTCACATGTCTCACTCCTGATTAATATTATACACCAATCAGTTGAATACGAGTTTTTGTACTTAACTTTAGGTTTAGGCTTGAGTTGGGATGATGTGACATGAAGCTATAGGTTTAGGCTTGAGCTGGACGTGACATTAAACTAGGGTTAGTTAGGGTTGAGCTGGGACGTGGACATTAAACTAGGGTTAGATTTAGGGTTGAGCTGGGACGTGGACATAAACTAGGGTTAGGTTTAGGGTTGAGCTGGGACGTGGACATTAAACTAGGGTTAGGTTTAGGTTGAGCTGGGACGTGGACATTAAACTAGGGTTAGATTTAGGGTTGAGCTGGGACGTGGACATTAAACTAGGGTTAGGTTTAGGTTGAGCTGGGACGTGGACATTAAACTAGGGTTAGGTTTAGGGCTTGAGCTGGGACGTGGCATTAAACTAGGGTTAGGTTTAGGGTTGAGCTGGACGTGGACATTAAACTAGGTTAGGTTTAGGGTTGAGCTGGGACGTGGACATTAAACTAGGGTTAGGTTTAGGGTTGAGCTGGGACGTGGACATTAAACTAGGGTTAGGTTTAGGGTTGAGCTGGGACGTGGACATTAAACTAGGGTTAGTTTAGGGTTGAGCTGGGACGTGGACATTAAACTAGGGTTAGGTTTAGGGTTGAGCTGGGACGTGGACATTAAACTAGGTTAGTTTAGGGTTGAGCTGGGACGTGGACATAAAACTAGGGTTAGGTTGATCAACCTGAATACAGCGGGTACATATGTACATATGTGTACATACTACCTCAATTGCCCGACCAACCAGTGCTCCCTCACATTGGCTAACCGGGCTATCTGCATTGTGTCCCGCCACCCACCACCGCCAACCCCTCTTTACGCTCGCTACTCTCTGTTCGTCATATATGCATAGTCACTTTAACCATATCTACATGTACATACTACTCAATCAGCCTGACTAACGCGGTGTCTGTATGTAGCCTCGCTACTTTTATAGCCTCCTACTGTATATAGCCTCGCTACTGTTTTTCACTGTCTTTTTACTGTTGTTTTATTTCTTTACTTACCTATTGTTCACCTAATACCTTTTTGCACTATTGGTTAGAGCTGTAAGTAAGTTTCACTGTAAGGTCTACACCTGTTGTATTCGACGCACGTTACAAATAAACTTTGATTTGATTTGATTTGATGGAAACTCACAGTGGTGATATATTATGTAGCTAAAAGTAACGTGTCAGCCTATTAATTATCCAAATATAAAAAAATAAAAAACTGTTGAAGTTTATGTCTTCGAGAATGTTTTGAACCAAATACAATGCTTTTAGTTGAAGATGTATTTAAGACCAGCTTATTATGAATCACCCATTCTGATACTGACTGTAAATACTTATTTAGAATTTCAATGAGCTCACTGGCTTTGGGTGCTGACATGTAGAGTGTGGAATCCTCTGCACACATATACTACCGTTCAGAAGTTTGGGGTCACTTAGAAATGTCCTTGTTTTTGAAAGAAAAGCAATTTTTTTGTCCATTAAAATAACATCAAATTGATCAGAAATACAGTGTAGACTTTGTTAATGTTGTAAATGACTATTGTAGCTGCAAACAGCTGATTTTTTAAATGGAATATCTACATAGGTGTACAGAGGCCCATTATCAGCAACCATCACTCCTTTGTTCCAATGGCATGTTGTGTTAGCTAATCCAAGTTTATAATTTAAAAGGCTAATTGATCATTACAAACCCCTTTTGTAATTATGTTAGCACAGCTGAAAACTGTTGTTCTGATTAAAGAAACAATAAAACGGGCCTTCTTTAGATGAGTTGAGTATCTGGAGCATCAGCATTTGTGGGTTCGATAACAGGCTCAAAATGGCCAGAAACAAAGAACTTTCTTCTGAAACTTGTCAGTCTATTCTTGTTCTGAGAAATGAAGGC
>NW_019943865.1:176779-207629 GCF_002910315.2 Salvelinus sp. IW2-2015
ATTTAGGTTGAGCTTGACGTGGACATGAAATAGGGTTAGCGTTTAGGGTTGAGCTGGGACGTGACATTAAACTAGGGTTAGGTTTAGGTTGAGCTGGGACGTGGACATTAAACTAGGGTTAGATTTAGGGTTGAGCTGGGACGTGGACATTAAACTAGGGTTAGGTTTAGGGTTGAGCTGGGACGTGGACATTAAACTAGGGTTAGGTTTAGGGCTTGAGCTGGACGTGGGCATTAAACGGAGGTTTAGGTTTAGGGTTGAGCTGGGACGTGGACATTAAACTAGGGTTAGGTTTAGGGTTGAGCTGGGACGTGGACATTAAACTAGGGTTAGGTTTAGGGTTGAGCTGGGACGTGGACATTAAACTAGGGTTAGGTTTAGGGTTGAGCTGGGACGTGGACATTAAAACTAGGGTTAGGTTTAGGGTTGACGGGGGACTGGGACATTAACACTAGGGTTAGGTTTGAGGTTGAGCTGGGACGTGGACATGAAACTAGGGTTAGGTTGTCAACTGAATACAGGCGGGTCATATGTACATATGTGTACATACTACCTCAATGGCCCGACCAACCAGTGCTCCTCACATTGGCTAACCGGGCTATCTGCATTGTGTCCCGCCACCCACCACCGCCAACCCCTCTTTACGCTCCTGCTACTCTCTGTTCGTCATATATGCATAGTCACTTTAACCATATCTACATGTACATACTCCAATCAGCCTGACTAACGGTGTCTGTATGTAGCCTCGCTACTTTTATAGCCTCTCTACTGTATATAGCCTCGCTACTGTTTTTCACTGTCTTTTTACTGTTGTTTTATTTCTTTACTTACCTATTGTTCACCTAATACCTTTTTTGCACTATTGGTTAGAGCGTGCAAGTAAGTTTCACTTTAAGGTCTACACCTGTTGTATTCGACGCACGTTACAAATAAACTTTGATTTGATTTGATTTGATGGAAACTCACAGTGGTGATATATTATGTAGCTAAAAGTAACGTGTCAGCCTATTAATTATCCAAATATTTTAAAAATTAAAAACTGTTGAAGTTTATGTCTTCGAGAATGTTTTGAACCAAATACAATGCTTTTAGTTGAAGATGTATTTAAGACCAGCTTATTATGAATCACCCATTCTGATACTGACTGTAAATACTTATTTAGAATTCAATGAGCTCACTGGCTTTGGGTGCTGACATGTAGAGTGTGGAATCCTCTGCACACATTACTACCGTTCAGAAGTTTGTGGGTCACAGAAATGTCCTGTTTTTGAAAGAAAAGCAATTTTTTGTCCATTAAAATAACATCAAATTGATCAGAAATACAGTGTAGACTTTGTTAATGTTGTAAATGACTATTGTAGCTGCAAACAGCTGATTTTTTAAATGGAATATCTACATAGGTGTACAGAGGCCCATTATCAGCAACCATCACTCCTGTGTTCCAATGGCATGTTGTGTTAGCTAATCCAAGTTTTATCATTTAAAAGGCTAATTGATCATTACAAACCCCTTTTGTAATTATGTTAGCACAGCTGAAAACTGTTGTTCTGATTAAAGAAACAATAAAACGGGCCTTCTTTAGATGAGTTGAGTATCTGGAGCATCAGCATTTGTGGGTTCGATAACAGGCCAAAATGTCCAGAAACAAAGAACTTTCTTCTGAAACTTGTCAGTCTATTCTTGTTCGAGAAATGAAGGCTATTCAATGTGAGAAATTGCCAAGAAACTGAAGATCTCGTACAATGTTGTGTACTACTCCCTTCACAGAACAGCGCAAATTGGCTCTAACCAGTGAGAAGAGGAGTGGGAGGGCCCGGTGCACAACTGAGCAAGAGGACAAGTACATAAGAGTGTCTAGTTTGAGAACAGATGCCTCACAAGTCCTCAACTGGCAGCTTCATTAAACAGTACCCGCAAACACCAGTCTCAACTTCAACAGTTAATTCTATTTTTTTTAAATCACATTTTAATATTAAATTTCCATCATGGAAAATGTCTGAATGTTTACAATTGTTCAATATTCTATTTATGTCACGTATTGTGTGTTATGTATAATGAGTGGTTTGCATTTATAGTTGTAATTATGCATTTCTTCAGTTTCATCTGTGAGCAAGAATAAATAAACTGGCTCCCGAGTGTAGCGGCTTTCTCTGTGATGGCACTGCATCTCAGTGCAAGAGGTGTCCATGCAGTCCCGGGTTGAATCCAGGCTGCATCACATCAGGCGTGATTGAGAGTCACATAGGGCGGCGCACAATTGACCCAGTGTCGTCCGGGTTTGGCCAGGGTAGTGTGCGTAGTTAATAAAATAAAAATTGAAAACTCAAACTGATGGGTGGTGTGTGAGCCGAGAGGGTGCTTATTTTAAGCAGTGGAATACTTCAGCTTCCTTCCACGCCAGTGGACAACACTCCTTTAGTCTTAGGTTAAAGAACATAGTGGTGGTGCAATACGCCTGCTACCATTCTCAATAGTTTCCCAACAAGGTTGTCTATACCTGGTGGCTTATTATTATTGATGTAATACAGTTTAGCACCTCCCACCTTAATTTTAACAAATTCAAAACAGAAATCCTTCCATTTCATTTTAGATTTTTACAAAATAATATGTCCTTTGCGTTTGTCTACTTTACTAGTGAAAAAGTCGTTGAAACGATTGGCAATATTTAAAGGTCTTGTTATAAATGAAACAATAACTTCAACGAACGATGGAGCTGAATGGGGTTTTCTGCCCATGAATTCAGTTAGGTATCCACAGTATTTTTCCATTGTGTTTCATGTCATTTATCTTGGTTTGGGAATTAATTTATTATTCTTTTTGTTTGGTATGTAGTACCGATTCTCACTATAGTAGTTGTCAACCAATCAGCTGAGCAGCCTGCCACCTCTTGTAATTCTTTATATTGATTTAATAGGGGTGAATCATCATCCAGAGGGCTCTAAACGAATCATCAATCCAGAGGGCTCTAAATGAACATCAACCAGAGGGCTCTAATATGAGGTCAACATCATGGGTCGTCTAAATGAATCATCAAGCAAGAGGGCTCTAATATGAATGCGATCAAATCAGAGGGCTCTAAACGTGATCAACCCAGAGAGGCTCAATCATCAATCCAGAGGGCTCTAAACGAATCATCATCCAGAGGCTCTAACAATCATCTCAGAGGGTTAAGAATCATCAATCCAGGGGCTCTAAACGAATCATCAATCCAGAGGCTTTAAACGAATCATCAATCCAGAGGGCTCTAAGTGAATCATCAAATCCAGAGGGCTCTAATAACGAATCATCAATCCAGAGGGCTTAACAGTTTTCACAGTCATTTCTTAACAGCTGCTTGCTTGTCAACAATTGCATGAATAATTTACAAATACTTCCAGTGCTGCGTCTGGATTGACTTCCTCATTCACATCAGACCAACATACATTTCTTATGTCTTCAACAAGTGTCCTGAGAAGACATTTGAAATTACTTTTAGGCCCAATCTTAGCTGCGTGCGTGCGTGCGTGTGCGTGCGTGTGTGCGTGCGTGTGCGGCTGTGCGGTGTGCGTGTTGTGCGGTGTGGTGGGTGTGTGGGGTGTGGTGTGGTGTGTGCGTGTGTGTGTGTGTGTGTGTGTGTGTGTGTGTGTGGTGTGTGTGTGTGTGTGATGATGTTTGGCTGAAGCTACATGACCCTGAAGTTTGGCTCTCTCACTCCTCCCAGACTTTTGGAAGGGAAAGGTGGACAACGAGCTTGTCATATCGGATTCTTGGCCTCTCCAGAACAGCCATCTTGTCCTTGAACCTTAGGAACTTGACCACTATCGGCCCGGGTCTGTCACCTGGGCTGGTTACAGGTGTTCCAGACGTGTGGGCGTGGCTTCACCTCAATCTTCCTATGATCCATCTGCAGCTTTTCTGAGCTCATTTTCAAATGTTCTCTGCTGATACGCCATCCACAACAACTCTATTCCTCCTGGATAGTTTGTTTTCCCAGCCGTCTGAAATAATGACTGTGTATGTATGTCGTTTATTTGAATATCTGTGGGTTTTGTATGAGAGTGGCAGTGTAGTGTTTGTGTGGTGTGGTGTGTGTGTGTGTGTGTGTGTTGTGTGTGTGTGTGTGGTGTGTGTGTGTGTGTGTGTGTGTGTGTGTGTGTGTGTGTGTGTGTGTTGTGTGTTGTGTGTGTGTGTGGTGTGTGTGGTGTGTTGTGTGTGTGTGTTGTGTGTGTGTGTGTATAGTGTGTATATTGGTAGTTGTAGTCTTGTGAGTGTGCATAAAGTCAGTACAGATAAGTCAGTGCAGATAGTCCGGGTACATTATTGACTAATTAAAGTCTTATGGTGGGGAATTCGTCTCAGAGTCTTAATCTCCCCTCTGTGTATTCAATGTGAGAAATTGCCAAGAAACTGAAGATCTCGTACAATGTTGTGTACTACTCCCTTCACAGAACAGCGCAAATTGGCTCTAACCAGAATAGAAAGAGGAGTGGGAGGCCCCGGTGCACAACTGAGCAAGAGGACAAGTACATAAGAGTGTCTAGTTTGAGGAACAGARGCCTCACAAGTCCTCAACTGGCAGCTTCATTAAAACAGTACCCGCAAAACACCAGTCTCAACTTCAACAGTTAATTCTATTTTTTTTAAATCACATTTTAATATTWAAATTTCCATCATGAAAAATGTCCTGTAATGTTTACAATTGTTCAATATTCTATTTATGTCACGTATTGTGTGTTATGTATTTTAAATGAGTGMTTTGCAATTATTAGTAATGTAAATTATGCATTTCTTCAGTTTCATCTGTGAGCAAGAATAAATAAACTTGGGCTCCCGAGTAGCGGTCTATGGCACTGCATCTCAGTGCAAGAGGTGTCACTGCAGTCCCTGGTTTAGTGGTCTAAGACACTGCATCTCAGTGCAAGAGGTGTCACTGCAGTCCCTGGTTTAGTGGTCTATGGCACTGCATCTCAGTGCAAGAGGTGTCACTGCAGTCCCTGGTTTAGTGGTCTATGGCACTGCATCTCAGTGCAAGAGGTGTCACTGCAGTCCCTGGGTTGAATCCAGGCTGCATCACATCAGGCCGTGATTGAAAGTCACATAGGGCGGCGCACAATTGACCCAGTGTCGTCCGGGTTTGGCCGGGGTAGGCTTGCCTAGTTAAATAAAATAAAAATGAAAAACTCAAACTGATTGGGTGGCTGTTGGAGCCAGCAAAGGGTGCTTTACTATTTTAAGCAGTGGAATMACTTCAGCTTCCTWCCACGCCAGTGGACAAACACACTCCTTTAGTCTAGTTAAAGACATAGCAAATAGGTGGCAATACAGCCTGCTACCATTCTCAATAGTTTCCCACAAGGTTGTCTATACCTGGTGGCTTATCATTATTGATGGATAACAACAGTTTAGCACCTCTCCCACATTAATTTAACAAATTCAAAACAGAAATCCTTCCATTTCATTATTAGATCTTTATAAAAATAATATGGTTCACTTTTGCATTTGTCTACTTTACTAGTGAAAAAGTCGTTGAAACGATTGGCAATATTTAAGGTCTTGTTATAAATGAAACAATAACTTCAACGAACGATGGAGCTGAATTGGGTTTTCTGCCCATGAAATCAGTTAAGGTACTCCACAGTATTTTTCCATTGTGTTTCATGTCATTTATCTTGGTTTGGGAATAAATTTATTATTCTTTTTGTTAGGTTTAGTCACACCGATTCTCACTTGATAGTATGTCAACCAATCAGCTGAGCAGCCTGCCACCTCTTTTGCATAATTTCTTTGAATCATATCTTTTTTTTATAGAAGTTAAGAATCATCAATCCAGAGGGCTCTAAACGAATCATCAATCCAGAGCTCTAACGATCATCAATCCAGAGGCTAAACGAATCATCAATCCAGAGGGCTCTAAATGAATCATCAACCAGAGGAGATTCAGCTCTAAATGAATCATCCATCCAGAGGGCTCTAAATGAATCACCATCCAGAGGGCTCTAAATGAATCATCAAGCCAGAGGCCTCTAAATGAATCATCAATCCAGAGGCTCTAAACGAATCATCAACCCAGAGGCTCTAAGTGAATCATCAATCCAGAGGGCTCTAAACGAATCATCCATCCAGAGGGCTCTAAACGAATCATCAATCCAGAGGGCTCTAACAATCATCAATCCAGAGGCCTCTAAACGAATCATCAATCCAGAGGGCCTAAACAATCATCAACCAGAGCCTAAAGATCATCAATCCAGGGGCTCTAAGTGAATCATCAATCCAGAGGGCTCTTAAACGAATCATCAATCCAGAGGGCTTAACAGTTTTCACAGTCATTTCTTAACAGCTGCTTGCTTGTCAACAATTGCATGAATAATTTACAAATATTCCAGTGCTGCGTCTGTGACTTCCTCATTCACATCAGACCAACATACATTTCTTTATGTCTTCAACAAGTGTCCTGAGAAGACATTTTAAATTACTTTTGGCCCAATCTTAGCGTGCGTGCGCTGCGTGCTGTGCGTTGTGCGCGTGTGCGCGTGTGCGCGTGTGTGCTGCGTGTGCGCGTGTGCGTGTGTGGTGTGTGTGTGTGTGTGTGTGTGTGTGTGTGTGTGTGTATGTTGGCTGAAGCTACTGACCCTGAAGTTTGGCTCTCTCACTCCTCCCAGACTTGGAAGGGAAGGTGGACAACGAGCTTGTCATATCGGAGTTCTTGGCCTCTCCAGAACAGCCATCTTGTCCTTGAACCTTAGGAACTTGACCACTATCGGCCCGGGTCTGTCACCTGGGCTGGTTACAGGTGTTCCAGACGTGTGGGCGTGGCTTCACCTCAATCTTCCATTGATCCATCTGCAGCTTTTCTGAGCTCATTTTTCAAATAGTCTCTCTCTGATACGCCATCCACAACAACTCTATTCCTCCTGGATAGTTTGTTTTCCCAGCCGTCTGAAATATGACTGTATGTTATGTCGTTTATTTGAATATCTGTGGGTTTTGTATGAGAGTGTCATGTAGTGGTGTGTGTGTGTGTGTGTGTGTGTGTGTGTGTGTGTGTGGTGGTGTGTGTGTGTGTGTGTGTGTGTGTGTGTGTGTGTGTGTGTGTGTGTGTGTGTGTGTGTGTGTGTGTTGTGTGTGTGGTGTGTGTGTGGTTGTGTGTTGTGTGTGTGTGTGTGTGTGTGTATAGTGTGTATAGTGTGTATATTAGTCTTGTGAGTGTGCATAAAGTCAGTACAAGATAAGTCATGCAGATAGTCCGGGTAACCATTCATTGACTAATTAGAAGTCTTATGGCTGGGGGTAGAAGCTGTCTCAGAGTCTTTTGAGCCGAGAGCCGATGCTCCGGTACCATTTGCTGGATGGTAGCAGAGTGTACAGTCAATGCTTGGGTAGAAGGCCTTTCTTCTGACACCACCTGATATAGAGGCTTCCTCTGACACGCCTGATATAGAGGCCTTCCTCTGACAGCCTGATATAGGGGCCTTCCTCTGACACCGTCTGATATAGAGGGCCTTCCTCTGACAGCCTGATATAGAGGGCCTTCCTCTGACACCGTCTGATATAGAGGGCCTTCCTCTGACACCGCCTGAATTAGAGGGCCTTCCTCTGACACCGCCTGATATAGAGGCCTTCCCTCTGACACCGCCTGATATAGAGGCCTTCCCTCTGACACCGCCTGATATAGAGCCTTCCTCTGACACCGCCTGATATAGAGGGCCTTCCCTCTGACACCACCTGGTATAGAGGGCCTTCCTCTACACGCCTGAATAGAGGCCTTCCTCTGACACCGCCCTGATATAGAAGGTTAGGGTTGTTAGTTAGGACATCATATAAGAGCTGAATGATGTCGTAGGCTACCTCTACCCCCAAGATTACAGTATGTATGATGTCCTGTTATGTATAGCAGCCTAAGAAAAATTGCCTATGGTCATTTCTATTTATAATCCTATATGATTTCTACCGCTGACTGAAATATCTGATTCAAATATCCCAGTAAACACAACATTTGAGATTCTACTACTTGTAGATTCCATGTAGCCCAGCAGATGTCATGCTCTCCATGTCGGGCTCATCCATGTCGGGTCATCGTCGGCTCATCCAGTCAGTGCTCATCCAGTCGGGCTCATCCAGGTCATGCGCAACCTGTCATCAAACACTGTCCTCCATTTTGGCAATCAACAAAAAAGAGAGAGATTTAATTGTTATTTCTGGCAACCCATAGCCTACAGTGTATGGCACTACACACATAGACACAGACAGCATACAGTGTATGGCATCTACACACATAGACACAGACAGCATACAGTGTATGGCATCTACACACATAGACACAGACAGCATACAGTGTATGGCATCTACACACATAGACACAGACAGCATACAGTGTATGGCATCTACACACATAGACACAGACAGATACAGGTTATGGCATCTACACATAGACACAGACAGCATACAGTGTTATGGCATCTACACACATAGACACAACAGCATACAGTGTATGGCATCTACACACATAGACACAGACAGCATACAGTGTATGGCATCTACACACATAGACACAGACAGCATACAGTGTATGCAGTGGCGACCTGTCATTCAGGGCAGGGCAGAGCCCCACCTGTTTTGAGCCCCACATTATATATTTTTTTGGTGGGGGGGGGCTTGCCTGTTTTGCATGTAAACTGCATTAATACGTGTCACATATCAGTTTGTAAACAATGTAAAACAATGATATATCATTGAGTTAATAAAGCCGCATACAAACAGGCAGCTCCAAAATGCAGGTGTTTCAGCTTAGCTCAGTGCTTTCTGTGGTGGTGGGGCAGGCCAGCAGAAAATAGGAGCATTGCACCGTGATTGGCTCAGTGTTCTGTCACTCATGGGAACAATGTCACCCGCCTTTAGTAAGGATAGACATCAAGAATGTGAGCCCTTTGGGTGCTGCCATAGAGTTACATTAGAAGTTCCCTTCCAAGAAGGTTCATGGTCATTGGCCACAGATAAAATGACATCAAATCACGTTATATGTACTGCAGCTTTGATTGGACTGATCATGTCAACATCATACTTTCAAAAATCTTAGCTAGCAGTCATCATCATGAATCAAGTCGACAATCTACTGGCAAATCCTTGTTAATCCTTGTCATATGAAGAGAAATAATGAAGAGAAATTACAGATAAAACGCATCGGTGTTCATCGGCCATTGGACATAAACATTACACAACAAATTGGCAATCGCAAATTCAACATTGAGTGGTTTGGAAGGAATCGGTGACAGTGGCTAACTGCACATTTTGAACGGTCATGTCACGCCTTGACCATAGAGAGCCCTTGGTTCTCTATGGTGTAGTAGGTCAGGGCGTGACTAGGGGGTGGTCTAGTATGTCTATTTCTATGTTGGTGCTAATAAGGTTCCCAATTAGAGGCAGCTGTTTATCGTTGCCTCTGATTGGGGATCATATTTAGGTAGCCATTTCTCCACCTGTGGTTTGTGGGATATTGATTGTTTGTGTTAGTGTGTTTTGGCACTACTACTTCACGTTCTTTGTAAGTTTTGTTGTTTTGTTTCACTTTATATTAAAAAGATGTGGAACTCAATGGACGCTGCGCCTTGGTCCGCTCATTTTGAAGATCGTGACAGAATATCCCACCAAACCTGGACCAAGCAGCGTGCCCAAAAGGGAAAGGAGTTTTGGACATGGGAAGAAGTGATGGGTGAATGTGAAACCCTTCCTTGGCTGGCCCCAGACTGAAGGTAATAATGGGAGGACAGCGACGACGCAAGGGTCTGTGGCCACAGAAAGCCCCAAGGACAACCCAAGATTTTTTTGGGGGGGGGGGGACAAGGTGGCCGGTCGAGTCTAGGAGAGTCCAGGCCCGCCTGGGAGTCGATTGAACAATGTGAGGAAGGATACGGGAGAGAGGGGTTAGCATGGAGTAGGCTGCAGTGCAGGCGGGCTGAAGAGCGAGTCATAGTCCGGTGCATCTGTGAGGCTCCACGCACCAGATTTCCAGTGCGCCTCCCCAGCCCGGTATGCCTGTGCCGGTTCCTCGCACTCGCCATGAGGAGCGTGTCTCGTCAGTCCGCTGCCAAAACCCCAAGATTATTTTTAGGGGGGGCACATGGAGCTGGCGGCTGAGCCGCGGGAAGAGCAGAGACCGTCAGGGAGGCAATGGAGAAGTTGGGAGAGAGAGAGGAGAGAGATGTTGTGCAAGTGTGTTCTGCTCAACATTCGACCAGAGGATCAGGTTAGCAGTCTGGTGAAACCTGTGCCGGCTCCACACATCTGGACTCAGTGCCCTCCCCTGCCGGTCAGTCCTGTGCCTCCTCCACACCCTCCTGAAGTGGTGTTACCAGCCGGTGCCACCTTGTACCGGCTCCACGCATAGGCATCCAGTGCGCATTCCCAGTCCAGAGCTTCCGGCGACGGTTCCAGTCAGAGCTCGGCCGACGGTTCCCAGTCCAGAGCTTCCGGACGGTTCCCAGTCCAGAGCTTCCCGGCGAGCGTTCCCAGTCCAGAGAGCTTCCGGCGACGGTTCCAGTCCAGAGCTTCCGGCGAGGTTCCCAGTCCCCAGCGTCCCAATGGCCGAGCTTCTCTGCACCGGTTCCTAGTCCAGCTCCAGGCCGGAGCCTTCCTCTCATCCGGTTTCCCAGTCAGCTCCCAAGGCCGGTCTTCCTCGTGCACCGGTTCCTAGTCCTATGCTCCAAAGGCGGAGGCCTTCCTCTGCACCGTTTCCGCATGTTCCAGCTCCATAGGCCGGACTCCTTCCTCTGCAACCGGTTCCCAGCCAGCCGTCCAAGGCCGGACCCTTCTCTGCACCGGGGTACCCAGCCAGCTCCAAAATGGCCCGGAAGCCTTCCTCTTGACCGGTTCCCCAGTCCAGCTCCAAGGCCGGAGCCTTCCTCTGCACCGGTTTACCTCAGCTCCAGCTCCAAAGGCGTATCCCTTTCCTCTTGCACCGCCTTATCGTTGGTAGCTTTGTGCAGTCCAGCTCCAAAGGCCGGAGCCTTACCTCTGCAATCCGGGTTTCCCAGTCCAGCTCTCAAGGCCGGACCCTTCCTCTGCACCGGTTCCCAGTCCAGCTCAAGGCCGAAGCCTTCCTCTGCACCGGATTTACTATTGTACGCCAGTCCAAGTAGTTGCTCCCAAGGTCCAGTCCAGCCTAAGCCACTCCTTCTGCACCGGTCCCAGTCCAGCTCAAGGGCCGAGACACCTTCCTCTGCACGTCCGAGTCGCTACCGCAGGTACCCTATTATCTCCACGGGTCCAGGTCCCCATAGGCCGGAGCCTTCCTCTGCACCGGTCCCTAGCCAAGCTCCAAGCAGGCCGGAGCTTTCCTTCTTGCACCGGTTTCTTAGTTCCAAAGCTCCAAGGCACGGAGCCTGTCCTTCTGCAAACCGTATCCCAGCCAGTTTGTTCATCTGTACGACGTTTCAGAGTCCCGGCCCGGATTGGGGCCGCAATCCTGGGGTCTGGGCGGGGCTACGACCTTACCCAACGGAGCCACCACCACCACATATCACCCCCGGAGTCCTGCACCTTTGGGGGGGGTGGGGGAGGGTATCTGTCACGCCCTGACCATATGAGGACCTTTGGTTCTTGAGGAAGGCTGAAATTAACTGTTTTTAAGCTGCCAGAACCAAGGCATTTCCGGTGATAGCCAGGTTAGGGTTAAACGTGTGGTAAACGATTCCCTCCCACAGTACTGAAAAGAAAGCTCTGCTGTTGGGACAGATCTATGTAGGCCCTAACAGTTTGTGGGAACCGCTTGTCACCGTTATAGTGCAATTCATGTATTGTTAAATGTTGTTGTGTAGTAGCTTTGCTGGCATGCATCTAAAACATTTTTTTTTGTTGAGTTTGCCCCACCAAGATTTACATGCCAATATCGGCAATGAGTGTATGGCACCTACACACATATAGACACTGACATAGAATACAGTGTATGGCACCTACACACATATAGAATACAGTGTATGGCACCTAGACACAGACATAGAATACAGTGTATGGCACCTACACACATATAGACACAGACACTCACACGTTTGTTTTACTACCCTTGTGGGGACCAAACAATTGATTCCCATTCAAAATCCTATTTTCCCTAACCCTAATTCTAACCCTTACTCTAATTGTAACCCTAAAGCTAACCCCGTTAAGCGTAAATCATAGTCCACAGATGCTAGAGCGCGAAAGTCCGGAGTCCCATTGTGACATAGCTACAGGGTTCTGAGACCATAATGCAAGGGGACGCACAGCCCGAACCCACAATTCCCCACAATSCGGTAAACGTCCTCTATTCATTTGAAGGTGTTGACAGTTAGAGAAATTGCTTGAGCTACGCTGAGAATTTGAAAAGTATGAAAGACAAAGGTCCAATAGACGATTTAARCTAAAATAACATTTTTCCTTGTGGGGACCTGCGAAATGTCCCCAGTTGTCTGAATTTTTCTTGTTTTACTATTCGTGTGAAGACGGACTTCTGGTCCCCACAAGAATAGTGAAACCAAACCAAACACACACACACACACACTAATAAATGAAAGCGACAGATACTATTGTCTATAATTCTTTATTCATGTTTTTTTATTTTTTTATTGATAACATTCAAATGGTTGATACGCCCACAATAACTGACATCACTTCTCTAGTTTATGACACTGACACAGGAACATGGGAACAAACACAGAGTCACAATTTCAGCCCAACTACAGAGTTAACTTCCAAAAGATAACAGGAGACCCAGAGAACACACAGCCAAGGGTTGTCCTGATTTACAACAACATGGTAGCAGAGGAACAACCACCTCTACAAAAGTAACAACAATCCTTACTATCTATCATTGTGGAAGTGCTTGTAATTTTGGAAGTTTGTAATTTCCAAAAGGATATTAATAATATGAATGGCTAGAAAATGGCCAGTAGAAATAGCTCATCTCTGTAAAAATGGGCTGGCAGGACAACCCTTGGCTGAGCATTATGTCACTAACTCTATGTACTTTTTATTTTTATTTAATTTTTTTACTTTTCTTTAATACAACAACAATAACACTGTTCTTTAATACAAATATGTACAGAGGCTTCAACTTGTTTAAAAAATAATACCCTACACATTATCTATAATAAAGTTTATTTTCATTTGAGTTTTCCTTCACAGAAACTGTCCATGCAGTTCGGTACCTGAATCAACGCAATTAGGTCACAGTTTCTTTACCATTATAACATATTGATGTTTTGTGTCTCTGTAACAGCATGAATGTGTCACCACGGCAACAGTAGTAGTATCTTCTGCCTGCCTGCCTGTCAAAGACATATTTAATCAGCTTTTTTAAGAATAGCTCCCCAACCCTCCCTTATCCTCTGAAAAAGGCGTCTTCACCCCTGCCAACCTCCTGAGCAGGATTTGAGCCAGCTTCTTCAAATGTAAACATACCTTTGCCTGCAATGAGTGGAGCGAGAAAGGCACACATGATAAAAGCACACAGCTTTAAGCTACAGTACCTACAGAGGGAGTTTGGTTCGATTAGCTCAATAACATGTTATACCATTCTACTAGACATGCCTTTCTGCCTTTCATGTGATCTACTTCCATTTCTTTCTTTTTTTCTTTCTTTTTTTTTTTACATTTTTGAGTTTCTGAATTGGATGAGAATGTTTTGAAGTATAGGCACCTAATGATTGGGTCCCTCCRTTGTCTTTCCCTGAAGAGAACAGAATCAGGGGACCATTCTCAGGGGCCTCCAGATGTGTACAGCACCTAGCTCGGAATAGGGAACTTTGGGCTATCTTCCCTCGTGTTCACAGGGTACTCGACTGTGGCCCTGCCTGTCCTCCCTTTAACAGGTGGAGGAGGCCAGGAAAGAGAAGGATCTCTGTGTATCCTGGCCTATCACAGACTGACATATTAGGTCATTGATATTTTTTTTTTTATATGTACCATTATCCAGGGAGATTCACAGGTATGTGATCATTGTTTCTCAGAGCAAACAGACACACTGTGCTTTCATATGCAACACTGTGCTTTCACAACCACTACATGAGACCACGTCATTCACAACTATCAACTGAAATGGATAGTTTCACATGCCGTGTTACAATCACATGCCGTGGTACAATCACATGCCGTGGTACAATCACATACCATGGTACAATATGTCATCCCATGTTCCTCCATCACGTTTCATCCGCAGACATGAACGTTATCATCCATTTAGTCAAACGTAGTGTCAACACAGCATTACCTTGCTTGGAGTAACGTGACCATGTATTTTACCGACCAGTCAAACACCCTAGTCAGTGCCTATGGGACACAGTCCAGCTTCAGTGCATCTATCCCATCACAATCGACCATTTAGAAAATATTGAACCATTACCAAATACAGAAGACATCGACTCCTTATATGAAGAATATGTCCATCACTCACTATCAAAATGGACAAGCTGTCGTTGTTAACACTCTTGATTACATTGAGTTCTGTACCTATCTTTATAAATGTGTTGGACTGTCATTTTGCTATTTTAATCTCAGTATCTCAGTGCTTGTTCAACTAGTTTAAAAGGGGTCATGCCATATCAAATAAGATACGATAATACTCACAACCTTAATACTCTCGTAGTGTTGTATGCTCATGCATTAAAGGGAGGACGAAGAATAAGCTACTTTCTTAACTAAATGCATCAAGAACTCCTTCCTGAGTAAAGGTTACACAATACAGAAAGGGAGAAGCCATTAAAAGGTTTTGACATTCTGAGTAATGGACACATATTTATGCAACAAACACTTCTTCCAAACCAAGAGGGAGACCTCTAATGCTGCAAATCAATCTCCACTCCCACACGTTCCTCTCTTTTCACTTGGAGGGCTTGATCCAATCCCTGCTATTGCCGCAAGCTTTGGCTAATGCCCTAGTATCGTATTATTATGCAGATTTAGTCCGTTCTTTCCAGTAACCTGCGAGCCAAACTCTGTTTCCCGTCTATAAAAATAATAGATGGGTGGGACAAAATGTTTGGTCTGAAAAGTATTACTGGCATGTATAAAAACCTGATAGCATCAATTGAATCAACCCCCGACACTGATGCAAAGGGCKTTCTACATATATCAGTGTTTAGATTGACATTATATATAACAAAACAGGTCAAATACGCAGTTCTTTGTTTCTTCTGCTGGGGTGAATACCGGTACTTTGCTAGTGACCATAACCCGGTGTGTTCTAAAAGGTCCATACTCAAATGCTCGCATTTTCAATGGTTTTTTAAAAAGTGCCGAAGAGAGTTTCGTTACACTGGCTAAAAGCTAATTACCCCACCCAAAATCCCCCATTGCACCACTAGGTTACCTCATCATATTATAAGGGTCTCCCTAGCTACTCGTCATTATATCACAGGTCTCCACTGGGTTACTCATCATAGTATCAACCAGGGTCTCACTGGGCTACTCCATCATATTATCACAGGGTCCCCACTGGCCTACCTCATCATATTATCACAGGGTCTCCAACTAGGCGATACCTCATCAATATCGATCACAGGGAGTCTGCCCACTGGCTTACCTCATCATATTATCACAGGGTCTCCCACTAGGCTACCTCGATCATATTATCACAGGGGTCTCCCACTAGGCTACCTCATCATATTATCACAGGGTCTCCCACTAGGTGACCTCATCGATATTAGTCACAGGGTCTCCGCACTAGGCTACCTCATCATATTATCACAGGGTCTCCAACTAGGCTAACCTCATCATGATTATCAACCAGGGGGGGTTTTCTTTTTTTTTTCTTTTTTTACCCCCACTTTTAAGGTTACCCCCTTCCGCCATCATTAATTATCACCAGGGTCTCCCACTAGGCTACCTACCATCATATTATCACAGGGTCTCCACTAGCACCTCATCATATTATCACAGGGTCTCCCACTAGCTACCTCATCAATTATACACAGGGGTCTCCCACTAGACGTAACCTCATCATATTTCACGGGTCTCCCCACTGGGCCACGCTCATCATATTAGCACAGGTCTCCCACTAGCTACCTCATCATATTATCACAGGGTCTCCCACTAGGCTACCTCATCATATTATCACAGGGTCTCCCACTAGGTTACCTCATCATATTATCACAGGGTCTCCAACTAGGCTACCTCATCATATTATCACAGGGTCTCCCACTAGCTGCAACAGATCACTCAGAGCAAATACTACACTTTCCCTATTGGCTTTTTAACGTTGCGAACCGTTAAAAACTCCTCTCAGTGGGCTGACATGATCATAACCTTATCATAACGACACAGTACTGCACAATACAGAGCCAATGTGACCACCATGAAGAGTCCTCTATACATGAACTCACTCACAGGACACTTGAACAAAGAGCCAACRATTTAGTTAAAACGACACTCATTTCAGATTCATTACAACAGACATTAGCATTTACAACATGTCGACTTTGGGTCCTTGAAAAAGCACTATATAAGTCCCATGTATTATTATTATTATTATTATTATTATCATCATGTTTGGATCAAGGATAGAGAAGAAAAGGAAACCTAAAAAACAATGACAGTTTTGTTGAGTATCTTTAAAACCACAGTCATAACCACCTCTAGTCGTCACAACTCTCAGACAACTACTGTTCCTTTGATAAGCTAATACAAGAGAAAAATAGTCAACAATTACACTGGAAAAATATATGTATGTTTCTATTCATATATATATATATATATATAGCATTTTAAACTCTATTTCTACAGAATGTATATATAGTGTACTTATGGCCATCTTGGCAAAGAAATAAAGGCATCTGAAACAATCCCAACTCTCGGTCATGTCATGTGACGTCCTGGTCATGTCATGTGATGCCCTGGTCATGTCATGTGACACCCTGGTCATGTCATGTGACGCCCTGGTCATGTCATGTGACGCCCTGGTCATGTCATGTGATGCCCTGGTCATGTCATGTGACCAGACATGTACATTGCAGAATGCAAAGAATCAGGAAAGAAACTGAGTGGTAGTGGCACTTTGTGCATCAACAAATGTCATCTAGAATAAGGCTACAAGGGTGTAGAAGTGGATGTGATATAAATTGTCAAAGAGGTCATCCTCCTTGATGGTTTAGTTTTTCCTTGAAGATGTCCTTTAAGTGTTTTAGACCCAGACATCCAGTCTAGATGGAACACTCTGGAACAGAGCTCTATGGAGCTTCTGCTCAACACATTGAGAAAAATAATGAAAAGAGAAAAATAATTTATCAAAAGGCATTAAAACATCTATAGTACATTAAAGATGTTTTTGGGTAAGCCAGTGTTGGCCGCTACAAAGCGCTTGGAGAGGTAACATTTGATCCTTATATCTGTCTATTTTCTTGGTCTTATTTTTCCTGACAAAAAGCAAATAACTCATCGATGACACAAAGTAACTGACACCAACAGAACAGTGATTGCTTTCGTTGGTTATTTTGCTTTTACAAATGCTGGTATATCCAGGAAAGCCTAAGTAATCAAACAATATTCTATTTATTCTTTCTGAGCATGGTTTTTTATTTAATTTAAATATTAGCAATGGACTTTAAGACTACTGATACTCAGCCATCACAACACACACATAAATAACAAAATAAATATACAATCATATCAATATTTAATATTAAATAAATAGTAAATACATACTTTCTTTTTAAGCCGTGGGTATCTGAAGATACTTTACAGATAAAGGAAATAACATAAATGAAGGAGAAAACTTTTATAAAATTATCAAAACATTGTCAGTTATAAAATATTTGTAATTAAAAATGTTTACAAATTATTTAAAATAAAATAAGATATATAAAATAATCAAGTGTGGACAGTTGTCTATATAGCTTTTTAAATATTGATGTAGAAGACTCCCTATTTTAAATCTTTATGGTCATGATAGACCAGCAGGGTTGCATTTTTTGATTTACTAAATATAAATGTAAAAAAAATTAATAAATAGACCAAATCAAATAAATACACATAAAATGACAATACATTACAATTTGCGCATTCACAAATTTAAATAATTTATATAACAATAAATATTGTACCACAAACTAACAGGAATAGACAAGTGTGCACTCTATTACCATCCTCATTCAGTTCAAAGAAAGGAGGCTGCATCTGTTGCTCTCAGATCTTCCATCAGATGTATAGACAAGGTTGTTGATTTTCAGAAGAGGAAACCAGTGATTTGTGACTTAATCTTCGCTTGAAGAGCTGTTTTCCTCTGAATTGAGACAAGACATGGAGCCGTGTTGACATCTTGCTGCAGTAACAGCACTAAGCACATGAACCATTGCTTAAGAAGCACATGAACCATTGCTCAAGAAGCACATGAACCATTGCTCAAGAAGCACATGAACCATTGCTKAAGAAGAACCCAGAGTTCAGGGATTCTCCATTCACTTCTACTCGACAGGAGTGCTGCAGTGCTCAGTATCACACACTACCCAGTCATACACAAGCACTCTCGCCTTATCCTGCGCCAGAACAACATTTCTGAAGCCTTCGTGACTTCTCTGGGACACAATGTGGACAGTTGTCCAGTGGGTTTTCTTCACCTCATGTCGGCAGGTCATACCCTCTGTCTTATCTGGCATCATACCACTACTTCCATCCTTCCTTCTTTCTCTCTTTCTTCTCCAAATTGTTGCTGAACTAAAGCTTGAATTACAGTATGAATTGGGACAGTCAAAAAGATAACTCCAAAACAGAGATGCCTCTAAAACAGAGATGCCTCCAAAACACAGATGCCTCCAAAACAGAGATGCCTCAAAAAACACAGAGATGCCTCCAAAACAACAGGAGATGCCTCCAAAACAGAGAGGCCTCAAACAGAGATGCCTCCAACAAGACCCTCAGAAGATGCCTCCAAAACAAAGGGATTGCCTCCAAAAAAATAGCCTCCCAAAACAAAGATGCCTCCAAAACAGAGATGGCCTCCAAAACAGAGATGCCTCCCAAAACAAGGAGATGCCTCCAAAACAAAGATGCCTCCAAAACAGAGATGCCTCCAAAACAGAGATGCCTCCAAAACAGAGATGCCTCCAAAACAGAGATGCCTCCAAAACAGGACATACATGAAGGTGACATAAAACAAAGAAACAAAACCCCAGATATATATTTTGTTCATCAATTCAAACCGAAGGATTTGGTTCCGTTCCACTTCCTCCTTCCGATCCCAGCAGCAGCATGTTTGGATTTTGGTCCTAGTTACGTTTTCTTCTTTTCAGAATGCTCCCTGGGTTTAATTTAAGTTGCCGTTTATAAAACCTGAATGCCCTTTTTGTATTCGTATTCTCTTTAAATATACTCTAGTCTCTTGACGCCATCTCTCTCCTTTTACATGTTTTCACTCTTCTTCCTCGTGGAGGTTTTCACACCTTGATGCTCTTCACAGCCTTGTTGATGCTCTCCAGAAGCGCCTTGTTCTCTGGGTTCTGGAAGCACTCCTTGTTGGTGTACATGTCAGTCAGGGTGCTCACGTATCTGTCGAAATTCTGCTCAGTGATTGGCTCCTGCTGTGATGCGAAAAACAAGGGATTTTGTTTGTGTTAATGTGTTTGTGTGTTTGTGTTAGTGTGTTTGTGTTAATGTGTTTGTGTGTTTGTGTTAGTGTGTTTGTGTTAGTGTGTTTGTGTTTGTGTTAGTGTGTTAGTGTGTTTGTGTTAGTTTCTGTTCAGTGTGTGTATTAGTGTGTGTCTGCATGTTCGAGACTCGGGCCACAGCTTTATCAGTACTGTATGTAACTGTATATAAATTGCCTATAACTCACCATGTGTGGGATGCGTATGTTGGCCAGGCTGCGGATCAGGGCGTGGCTGAGGCCAGATAGCTCCATGAAGAGCGTCTCGTTCTGCTCCTCAATCAGCTTGTTCTCCACCTCAATGTTCTTCAGGTTCTTCTCCATGGATGAGATCTGCACCACAGCACAACAGTTATTTACACATACATATATACATTTACTTGAGCTCAGGCATTTTACAATAAATCACAATGTAGGGTATAGGTTTTAAAACATGAGAGTTCCACACACACCGGCGCGCGCACGCACGCACGCACGCACGCACGCCGCACGCACGCACCGCACGCACAGCACGCACGCCACGCACGCACACACACACACACACACACACACACACACACACACACACACACACACACACACACACAAACACCTGTGTTTGCAGGTTCACCATGTCTGTCTCCATCTCGTTGTTGGTCTCATTGAGCTCATTGATCTCCTTGTTGAGTTGCTTGATGTCCTCGTCATTGTTCAGAACTACAGGATGGAAGGGAAGAGATGATTGAGATGCATAAGAGGGGACAGGAGAAATGGGCCATCCTCGTTTGATAAACTGTACCCAGCTAGCACATAATGTAGTGAGAACCATATGTTTCTTAAAGCTTGGCGAGAGCGTGGTTGTRCTATGGTWATTTTACATACAACCTTCCCACAACTTTTTGGGAATGGTGCAGGATAGTTGCTTGGCTTTGGAACATTCTCAGGACGTATAAGGAACTTTATATTTATTTATCATTTATATTTTCTTGATATTTCATTACTTGAACAGAACGTTTCCTAAAAGTTCAAATATGGTGACGTTTAATTAACACGTTGGTAATGTTTTAGGAACGTTCTGCAACTGGTTTGACATTGGGAATGTTCTCAAATAGTTCAGGGAACGTTAAGAAACAACGTTCTCCTTTGTGAATTTGAGTACTTCAGCGTACCGTTCCCTCATGGTTCCCTCATGGTTCTATTTAAAGTACTGTTCTCAAATTTTTTCCATAAAAACCACAAGAAAACTTTAGTAACGTTCATAGAAAGTTCTAAGAATATTATTTAAAAACATATACATTCCTGTCGCAGAATCAACAAGACTCTCTCTATCCTCTCTCTTGTGAAGTGTGTTCAGGTGTGTTGGCCGTGCCCACTAATTGACCACACCTGATCTTAATGAGTGCTTATTTCCTTTAAAAACGGGGTCTGTAGAATTCCATTCATTCCTTTGAAGGACTGCTCCTACTGGGGAGTACCAATATGGCCGACCAGTGGTTTCAAAGCCTCTCAATGGCCAATACCTACAGTAGCATCAGCAATCCAGAGTTTATATACATCATCGGTCCTATCTGTGCCTGGAGTTTTAAAAAAGTTAACCCCAAAATAAGCTAGCAGTGTTATTATAAAAGTCTTAATGAAACATTCAGTGAACGTTTTAAGGAAGTTATTTAAAAATCTCTAAATGACCTATAATTGATAAAACCTCCCAGAAAAKCTTTTAAGGAACCAGAGTAAAACGTTCTCASAACCTCTCTGCTACCAAAGATAAACGTTCCCAGAACATAGGAAATGTTCACTTATTTTCTCAGAACGCAAAAAAAACAAACATTCAGTTTAATGTATGACTTCGTTCCCACAACCAATGTAAAACCAAAAGCATACGTTCCTACAACCTCCAAGGAACCAAATGTGCTAGCTGGGTATTGGCTAGACATTGACTGTCACATAAAGGTATTCCCTATTCAGTTGTGCTTTTACCGTCGCTGGCCCTGAACTTGGTGCTCAGGAATTCATCTCCAGGGATCTTGGCTTTCTTTCTGGCAAAGGAGGCTCTGGGACAGCCAGAGAGACTACAAACAGAAAGAACAATTTCATCAAGTTGAGTATTTAAAACCATGAATGAACCACACAATGATACATTTACAATTGTAACGCAATCAGTGGTAATCATTTGTCTGTCAGCTGCCCTGTGTTCTGTGTTGTGATTGGTCCGTACCTGCGGTGTGTGAGGAAGCTGCCCTGCGTTCTGTGTTGTGATTGGTCCGTACCTGCGGTGTGTGAGGAAGCTGCCGTTGGCGTGTCCTGATCCATCACAGCCGGGGGTGGGGCAGTTGGGGGCCTCCGTCTTGAAGGCCTTCCAGGAGAAAGGGTTACCGTTGAGCAGCCCCTCCTTCTGCCTGCGGGCAGCCAGCGGGCACCCATAGGCACTGCGATGAGTGGCGTACTTCCCACTGATGTGACCCAGGCTGTCACAGCCAGGCACGGGGCATCTGTAGGGGAGAGAGGGAGGGGAAGAGAGGGAGGTGTAACGTTAGTATATCTATAGATATGAGACTCATAGAGAGAGATGGGATGGAAAGCACAAGGTGAACGATACATATAGGTATAACATAATGTCATATATTTAGTACATATATGTAAGACTGCCATTACAGTAGCTAGTACTATTTCACTATGGGTCCAAAAACATGGCAGATTAAAAAACAAAGTGTTACTTCTCCGCCGTAGGTTTGACATTATAGGTACCCCACTATAGGTACTCTACCTGTTGCATGGCATCATGTTGTGGTTTCATAACCAAGCAAGCACATTCAACAAACACAGACGCCAAGGTRTTTTATTGGCTGTCGTCAACAAACATTTCGAGTTGACGACAATTTCAGAGAAATGCGAGATGTAATATTATTTTTTTGGGGGGGGCATGTGATCTACACTGCAATACACTACAATGAACTACAGTACTATGAGTTAGCACAGGCAGCGCAGTGCGTCTCAGGCAGGTGTGATGTCATCTCTAGGAGACAGACTGGGGACAGGTCCTCCTGCCTCTGCACGGAGGTCAGGGTGACTGCCTTAACTTTTTGAAAGTGACTTTTACCGTATATCTTAATTGGAAGAAAAAAGGGCCGTGGCTTTCTTTAGTGGTACGAACTTTAAGAGCTCGGAGTCCTCCTTGTCGTCCTTGGTGGGAGATGTTTTTAWTCCACCTTTCTTGGCACGCGGACACCCAGACAAACTGAAAACAGAAAGTATGAAGCCGATAAAAAAAGGGTGGAAAAACACCTTGAACAATCGTCTGTTATGGTGGTGACGTTTTTGTTTGACAAAAAGGATGGAACATTATATGGAAGCATCTTAATGTTTTGATTCGAATGCCGAAAGAAAGTGCAATGTTTTTTTAAATAAAAAAATAAAAGAAACCAAACAGCTATTTGAAATCCAACAAAGTAGTAAACAAAACCAAAAAACATAAGCATATACATAAAAAAACAAAAATAATAATAATAATTTTCACAATTGTGTTTGGGTGTATGAGTCCTGCCTGAAACTACCGTGATCTCTTTCTAAGCTTCACTGGCCTTGTGTGTCTGTGTGTGTGAGAGAGNCGGACACCCAGACAAACTGAAAACAGAAAGTATGAAGCCGATAAAAAAAGGGTGGAAAAACACCTTGAACAATCGTCTGTTATGGTGGTGACGTTACTGTTTGAAAAGGGATGGAACATTATATGGAAGCATCGTATTTTTTTATTCTAATTGCCCGAAAGAAAGTGAAACATTTTAAATTAAAATAAAAGAAACCAAAACCGCTATTATTATAAATAGTAAATCCAACAAAGTAGTAAAACCAAACTAAAAGGATAAGCATATCAAAAATAGATTAAACTTGATTTTCACAATTGCGGATGAGTGTGTGAGTGTATGAGTCCTGCCTGAAACTACCGTGATCTCTTTCTAAGCTTCACTGGCCTCGTGTGTCTGTGTGTGTGAGGAGGAGGAGCGAGGGAGAGGGAGAGAGAAGGTCGTTTTGCGACTGTCTCCCATACAAGATGGAAAGCTGGTGGACGAAGGTTGGTAGTTCACTGATGAGCTCTGTACCTTCTGTGGGAGGCGTAGTTTCCAGTGTTATGTCCTGAACCATCACATCCTGGAGTGGGGCACCTGGGAAATCAAGGGAACGGGTTAAATGTCAGCGCAACGACAAATAGAACCGTTACACTTGCACCATAGCAACCGATGTGTGTGAGGGTGTAGGAGTAGTGTTTTTTTTATGTGGAGATGGGGGCAGGAGAATTACAAGGACAGATGCAGCAACAGTAGCGTTAGCAGTCCCAGTAAAAACAGCAGAAATAGAAGGAAATAGAATTTAGCATTGAGCCAATGACTTGAATAAGGGGAAAGCCCAGTTGGAAACGGACATACTTGAGCTCAGCAGAGTGGGCCGCCATGAGGGAACGAAGACTCTTATCAGCAAGAGGACAGCCAGACAGACTGAAGGGAGATAGAGGAGAGAGAAAGAGAGGGAGAAGAGAAAGAGAAGAGAAAGCGTGAGGGAGGTCAAATCAAAGATAGAATATAATTCAAGGTCATTGGAAAAGTATTTTGAAAATAGAAAACAGCCATGAAGGAAAATGTTCTATTATTGATGCAATCTTCGTCTAAATCAGTAGGTAGCCACCGTGCTTCCTGTATACAGTGTGACTACATCATTCAGGGCCTGTGCTATATAGAGGGGCATACCATACCTGCGATGGGATGCATAGTTTCCAGTGATGTGGCCACTGCCATCACAGCCAGGAGTGGGGCACCTGGAGACAAAAATAGAGAGGATAGGAAAGGAAAGGAGAGGAGATAGGAGAGGATAGGAGGAGATAAAAGGAGAAGAGAGGAGAGGAGAGAGGAGAGAAGAGAGGAACAGAGAAGAGAGGGGCGGAGAGTAGAGGAGAGGAGGAGAGAGGGGAGGAGGGGAACAGAGAGAAGGAGAGAGGAGAGGAATGGTGAATGACAGTATCTCAGGGGAAAGGGAGAGAGAGACGTGGTAGACTAAAAGGATGCTTTGTGCAGCCGCTCCTCCAGGGGGAATAGACAAAGTCTTAGAAGAAAGGGTTCCAAAAGGGTTCTGCAGGTGTCCCCTCTGTGGAAAGGGTTCTACATGGAACCAAAAGAGGATCTTCAAAGGGTTCTGCAGGTGTCCCCATATGAAAACCATTTTTGGTTCCAAGTAGAACCCTTTGTGGAAAGGGTTCTACATGGAAGCCAAAAAGGTTCTACCTGGAACCAAAAGAGGATCTTCAAAGGGTTCCCCTATGGGGACAGCCGKAGAACCKTTTCTGGTGCTAGATAACATCTTTATTTCTAAGACTATAGATCTTTGACTTACAGGAGCAGATCTTTCTTGCAGTCCTTGGGTTGTTGGAACTGGACCTTGAAGTTTGGGGTGGTGACCTCTCCAGGGTACTTCCTCTCCTGGGGGTAGTCCTGCATCAGGTCCATGTCCTCAGGGTCGGACGAGGCAAACGACCGCGCTGTGTGGTGCTCCAGCTGTGCAATCAAATGGAAATGAGAAGATTAGAGGACACATCCGATCCTTTGGTACATTTGAATTGTTAGGCATGAGTGTAGAGATGGCAACGAGCCTCCATGATCTTAACGAGGAGAAGAGGAAAGGAAGGARGACGAAGATAGTAGAGAACAGACCTCCTCTACATCCTCCTCTCGCTGGCGGTTGGGTTTCGTGTAGTCCAGAGGCTCCTCCCAGTGTTCCTGTTTGTAGGCGTGGCCTGRGTGGGGCGAGGTCATGCCACTGCTGCCTCCATGGTGCAGGGAGGAAGAGGAGGAAGGGTCCGGGGAGCACAACCCAGGGCTGGTATCCTCTCGTTTGACGGGCTTCTTCATGCTCAGGTCCAGAGTGCCATTTTCATCCAACCCGATGTCCTGGAGAGGGKAAAGATAGTGGTGATGACAATCACAATCACTTAACATTGACACACCACAGTCTATCACACCCAGTAGATTCCATCTTGATGCACCACCTAGTCTCTGTTAGGACACGTCGTTAATCTCCCATCTGTCACAATGGACATAACACTGCCAACAGTGCTGTTTAGCACCCATTTTGTTTTGGCCAGATTCGTCTAAAGGAGGGGACCAGGGAAACAGGCCTTCTCTTTAGTGTTAATACTGAAATGGGTTGTTAGAGGAGCCGAGATATCCAAAGCCAGATGTTGCCGTTGCACGGAGGCTGTGGGGAGAGGAGAGAGAGAAACGGGGCCCTGGTCCCAGAACCAGTTCCCTGGCGCTGATAAGCACTGTGGCTACTGAACTGCGATGGCCATTCATCTTCTCCTTTTATCCCCCCAACACCTATGTCAGGAAAGGCGAAAAATGATGAAGCAGTCACTCTCCCTGCCAAGGCAAAAAAAGCTTTTAAAAGTCAAGCAATATGGGGAGAGAGTGCTGCTACAATTACACCTCCTGTGCACCAGATGGACAGAGAGGGGAGGAAAAGTAGAGACAAGAGACAGAGAAGAGAGAGAGGAGACGAAGAGAGAGAGACAGAGAGAGGAGAGCGACGAGGAGAGAGAGAGAGAGAAGAGAAGAGGAGAGGAGACAGAAAATAAGAGAGAGAGAGAGAGAAGCGAGAGAGAGAGAGAGAAGAGAGAGAGAGGAGGAGGAGAGGAGACGAAGAGAGAGAGAGAGAGAGAGAGAGCAGATGAGAGAATAGAGGAAGACAGAGAAGAGAGAGCGATCTGGCTGGAAGATATATGAAAAAAGACTACCTGGTGCAGCAAGCTAATACATGAAACTTGGCAGCTGCCAATTCACCAGCATGAAAAAGATGGAGGATAATAAAACCAAGAGGAGGAACGAATGAAATGCACACGCACACTAAACCATTATCCCTCTTGCTTTTTAAAACTAGATGCCACCTAAGGAAGAGCGGTTATTCCAACCTCTGTGGTCCGCGGTACTTGGCTGTTACTGAAAATGTGGTCCTTTTTTGAATTATTTCTTCAAAAACAGTTGGGAAGTCATTAATCATATATGATAACCAATCTACATTACTTTCACAAGCGCAAAATGTTCCATTTTAAAAATAATAGTGCCTTTAATCTGTTACAGTTGCACCCGTGTAAAATGTACGCTAAATTTGACCACCAAAGATATTTTATGTGAAAATTTCTGCTCCTCCACATCTCTTCCTTGGTAACCTGCAGTAAGGCCATTCAGACCCTGCATAATTCGATGGGTGGATCTTGGATATTAAAGAGCAGGGCCACGTTAAAATAAAGTTAATAAAGGTTCGATTAAAAAAATATATAATATAATAAGTGTGTCATAAAAGATGATGGAGGTCTACAGTTCAGTGCCTTGCGACCTAGTTGGAAATGGGGTTATGAGGTGAGGTTGCTTAGAGTGGATAGGAGGCCCCTACAGTACAGTGTTCTTGCTTGACCTAAGTGGAAATGGTTGTTATACGAGGTGAGGTTTGCCCTATAGTTGATAGGAGCGCCTACAGTACAGTGCCCTTGCCTGACCTAGTGATGGTTGTTTATAGACGTGAGGTTGCTATAGTGATAGGGAGGCCTACAAGTACAGTGCCTTGCCTGAGCCTAGTGATGGTTTGTATATAGAGGTGAGGTTGCTATAGTGATAGGAGGTGCTACATAGAGTGCCTTGCTGACCTAGTGGAATGTTGTTATAGAGAACAAGGTTGCAATATAGTGATAGGGGGTCGTACAGTACAGTGCCTGCTGAACCTTAGTGATGGGTTTGTTATAGAGGTGAGTTGCTATAATTGATAGAGGCCTACAGTAACAGTGTCTTGCTGAAACCTAGTGAAGGTTGTTATAGAGGTCCAGTTGCTATAGGTGATAGGAGGCCCTACGTACAGTGCCTTGCTGACCTAGTGGAATGTTGTATAGAGACAAGGGTTTTGCTATAGTGATAAGGGGTCTACAGTACAGTGCCTTGCCTACTAGTTGAATGTTGTTATAGAGACAGGTGTTGCCTATAGTGATAAGGAGGTCTACAGTACAGTGCCTTGCTGGACCTAGTGATGGTTGTTATAGGAGGTTGAGGTTGCTATAGTGAGTAGGAGGGCCTACAGTACAATGTCTTCGCTGACCTATGTGAGGGTTGTTTAGAGGTCAGGTTGCTATAAGTTGATAGGAGGCCTACAGTACAGTGTCTTGCTGATCCTAGTGAAGGTTGTTATAGAGACAAAGGTGCTCTAGTGTAGGAGGCCCTACTCTGGCTGGCAGTACAGGGTAATATTCTTTTACAATACATGAATCGAGGTGTAAGCTACAGAAAGATACAGTAGTCCTTATCCCTAGCCTCTGATTGTTTGTTCGGAGGGAGGGGTCTGGCCTACTTGCTAGCCAGGTGCTGGGCTTGGTTGCTTCAGGTTTCTCAGGCCTCTCCCAGCAAGCGCGTGGGACCAGGGTTTAGGATGGCTGTAGCGGCCATGTGGCTTGCCTGGGCCTTCATGGGATAGTCCGTAGGCAGAAGACGAGGCAGTCTTTCCATGCCTCCATGCAGGCTGAGGCTGGGAGAAGAAGCTGTTGGGACGAGACTTTAGCTTGAGGAGCAAAGAAACCGAGATATATCATCTCGTCCTGTATGTATGTCCTGTAATGTACAGTAACCAGTTCCAAACGTTTGGATACAACCTACTCGCCACATCTGGAAACGTCCTTCAAGACTGGTTTGGAAAAGCAATTCCTTGGTGAAGCTGGTTGAGAGATCGCCAAGAGTGTAGCAAACTCTGTCATCAAGGCAAATGGTGGCTACTTTTGAAAATCTCAAATATAAATGAATATTTTGATGTTTAACACTTTTTGGTTACTACATGCTTCCATATGTGTTATTTTCATGAGTTTTTGTATGTCTTCACTATTATTCTAACAATTGTAGAAAATAGTAATCAATAAAGAGAAAACCTTGATGAGTAGTTGTGTACAAACTTTTGACTGGTATGTATATTGTATGTATGCAGTATAGGTTAATATATATGGCTTCTAGTACAACAATCACATTTGCTTTACATTTGAAGGGCTTTTGGGTGAGTTTTCGCTGGTCGGTGATATTTTGATGCAAGTACAACGCGTTTCCAACGACCCTTGACAGGTCGAAGCTATGCATAATCAAAGGGACCTTGGAGTACTTTCTCAGGCTCCTTGGCCAGGTTGCACGAGGGTGGCGCGGTATCATGTTGGCCGTGTACTGCCTTATAGATGAGCTACCTCCAGTTGCTTCACAAACCACTGGGGCCTGAGAGAGAGAGAGAAAGAGAGAGAGAGAAAGAAAGACAATAAAGAGAGAAGGAAAGTAGAGACCGAGAGAGAAAGACGAGAGCAGAGCAGGAGAGAGACAACAGAGAGAAAGAAAGAAAGAATGAGAGAGAAAGATGAGAGAGAGAGAGAGGAGTAGACCAATCACAGGGCAGGTCATTATCTTCGAGGAGAGAGTAGGGCAGGATTAAAATCTCTCATCAACAGAGGGGGACATTTATACATATTGTAGAGCATGGACTTTGATGAGCCTTTAAAAAACCTGTAGTTTTCAATGGGTGTCCAGGGGCTTTGGGCAGATCCTGTTGGGGTTAACTCCACTGACACCGAGAGGGTCCTGGGAGGGGATAGTGTAGTCCATGTTTTCCTTCTCCTTATCACCATGTACAACCCCATATATCGCTGGTCACAGACAGTATCACAGCCGAATCCTAATCAGAGGCTGCCTGGTAGTGGCAATGACATCACGGTTCAAACAGCGGGGCCTCTCTCTCTCTCATGGGCTCACAGACACACAGGCAGCCTGGGAGGAGATGGCTTCTTTTGTGTTTCACAGAATACACAGGCCGGCTGGGAGGAGATGGGCTATCGTTTTGTTGGTTACCAGATACAACAACAGGCAGGGAGGAGATGGCTTTTCTTGTGTTCACAGATACAACAGACAGGCTGTTGGAGGAGATGGGCTCTCTGTTGTGTTCACAGATACATACAGACAGGCTGGGAGGAGATGGCTTCTGTTGTGTGTTCATACCCAGAACAGAACAGGCTGGGGAGTAGATTGGCGTTTCCTGTTGTGTTCACAGACAGACGAGGGCCGGCCTGAGGAGAGAGGCTTCTGGTTGATGTTCACAGACAGAACAGTGGTGAACCCTGAGCTGGTGCTTTCTGCCCAATTGGGATCCTGGGGATAACCCCATCTCTTTTTAAGCCTCAACGTGGATTCCATTTATAAAAAAGGTCATCATGTGGAGAATGCTTAGCAGCTCTGGTTTGTTCTCTGCACAATAACAGACCAGCTTCATGTTGAATATGGACAATGGATAAAAAAAAAAGTTTAATGCTTTATGCTTGTCTGTTTTGGTCGGATCACAGACGAGGTTCCTCAAGAAAGCAATTATTTCCCCTAATCCTCGCAATGGGCCCTGTAACTCGCATTAATTATCTTATCGGGGCGGCATTATTAAATGAAAATACCGAGAAAAGGAGCATGTACTTGCATAATACCTCTGTTCCTGGTCCGTTAACAGTAATTAGATTATTTGGCATGATGAGGGTAATAGATGAGAAACAGGATGTACATGACAAAAAACACATCATTGCAGTAGTGGGGTGTTCTTTGAAATTGAACTTTCGCACGGTGTTTCGATGTGACAAAAACACAAGTGGTGTTGAACAGTCAAGGTTTATGCAGATTACTGTATGAGTCTCTCTGAGAACTGCCTGTACCCCACAAATACGAGAAGCAGGCAGATAGCGGAGAGAGACAGGGCAGCATACGATAGAGACAGGAGAGAGAGAGAGAGCTACAGAGAACGAGAGATACAGAGAGAGAGAGAGATACACAGATTGTAGAGACGGTGACCATCTCATACCTCAGGACTCGGTCATTGTTGTTGGGACTTTTTCCTTTTTTTTGGGAAGGTTTTGGGGCTCTCTGACGTGGCTGGGAAGAGATTGCTGGCTTGTCAGGTTGAGGCTCTTGGGACAGCTCTCTGCGGCTTGCGATGCGGCATGCCTGACAAAACTGGGATAACCAATTAAGAGGACGAGAGAGTGATGTGGGGAGGAGTCGGCTGTCTGTCAATGATATGTCTACAATCAAAACTTGATTTAGTAGTGACACATACACGGGAACATGGCATTCATATAGATTAACGAGATACGACTGACACACACCACACACACCACACACACAACACACACCACACACACACACACACACAACACACACACTAGAGTACTGCGAGTGGGTGTGCGGATTGCTATCTCTCTTTCTG
>NW_019943866.1:0-5258 GCF_002910315.2 Salvelinus sp. IW2-2015
GTCCTCTCTCACCTCCTGCGTCTTCTCTCCTCCGTCCTCTCTCCTCCGTCCTCTCTCACCTCCTGCGTCCTCTCTCCTCCGTCCTCTTTCGCCTCCTTTTGAAAAAGGTCAAAGTTAGTCGAGGTGAGTCGGCGAGGAGACTGACCATGGATGGAAATGTGCTTGCTTGAAATGAGACGTTCCTTCACCACGCATGTCATTAGGCAAATTACCTTTCGAGGGGTGGATCCCCAAAAAAAAGACCTTTGGAGGGGTGGATCCCAAAATAAATTACCTTTAGAGGGGTGGATCCCAAAATAAATGACCTTTGGAGGGGTGGATCCCAAAATAAATTACCTTTGGAGGGGTAGATCCCAGAATAAATGACCTTTAGAGGGGTAGATCCCAAAATAAATGACCTTTTAGAGGGGTGGATCCCAAAATAAATGACCTTTAGAGGGGTGGATCCCAAAATAAATGACCTTTAGAGTGGTGGATCCCAAAATAAATGTGGAAAGTGATCAAAACAAATGAAGTTAGTTGTGCAAGACATGTTATAGTTAAAACAATAAGTAGAATATTGTTTTTAAACTTGTGTGTGTTTTTCTCATCTGACAAAACAAYAACTGATTCAAAGGGGGTCTGGCAGATTTCAAACTCTTTTGAGGTAGGATACACATGTTGTATCCTTGAATGAAGGTGGTTGTCGCAACAAGCTCTCACAGTCTCATGTCAGAATTAGATGTTCATCCATGTTTCTCAAAGATAACATTTCAAAATTGTTCCAAATTTCAAATTTCAAAGTGTTTGGTTACTTCTCTGTATTGTTCCGAGGTTAAGTTTAGGCATTAAATCCAAATMTWAAAATTTAAAAAAATACTTTCTATCACTGTATTTGAACATGCATCCTTTTGGAGTCAGGTGCTTACACCTACTTTATCTGACATCCCCATCCACAATGCCTTAGCAAACCATATCCTACTAGAAGGTAACAGTGCTCACTTTTGCCCCTAGTGGCTGGTTTCCCAACATCCTCAGCCATGGATGAACATCGAATGCTGACTTGTATCACGGGTGACCTGCCTGGGCTATTGAGGAGGGGAGGACACTCTTTCATCCGCCTACCAACGAATTGACACATTCCTCGACCACTTATAGGTTTCCAGTCACGGAGGAGAGAGGACAGAGAAGAGAGGAAGGAGGATGATCCTTTGCCCAAATGAGAATCTCCCCAAGAGAGGGGAAGAAAGGAGAGGTGAGGAGAAGAGAGGGGATGGGACAAAGAGGAGGGGAGAGGAGATGAACGCAGGGGAGGGGAGAGGAGAACAGGAAAGGAGAAGAGAGGGAGAGGTGAAGGGATGAGGGTATAGGAGAGAGGATGAGGATAGAGGTGAGGGGATGAAGGGTAGAGTAGATGGGATGAGGTTAGAGGAGAGGGGATAAGGGTAGAGGAGAGGGGATGAAGGGTAGAGTAGAGGTGGTGAGGTTAGAGGAACGGGATGAGGCGCTTTCTTTAGAGACGGACGGGGATGAGGGGTAAGAGTAAGGGGATGAGTATAGAGGAGCAGGAGAGGGGAGAAGATAGAGGAGAGGGGGGATGAGGTGTAGATGAAAAGGGTGGATGAGGGTTAGCGACGAGGGGATGACGGTAGAGGAGAACGGGATGAGGTTTTAGAGGAGAAGGTGAAGGGATAGAGAGAGGGAAAGGCATGAGCGGGAGAGGAGACGGGGATGCAGGGTAGATGAAAGGGGATAGAGCGGTATAGAGGAGAGGGGATGAGGGTAGAGGGACGAGGGGATAGCAGGGTAGAGGATAGAGGGTCACTGAGGGTAGAGGGAGACGGGCGATTGAACGGTTAGAGGCAGAGGGGATGAAGTAGAGGAAAGAGGGATGAGGGTTATAGGCCGAGATCGTGGATGAGGGTAGCAGCGACGAGGCGATGAACGTAAGGAGATGTGGTGAAAGGTAGAGGAGAGGGATGAAGGTAGAGGGACGACGGATGAGGGAGAGGAGACGGGGAGGCGACGGTGATGAAGGTAGAGGAAGACGGGATGAGGGTAGAGGAGAGGGGATGAGGGTTCAGAGGAGAGTGGGCATGAAGGTCGGGAAAAGAGGGTGATGAGGGTAGACTGGAAGAAGGGCATGAGGTGGTTAGAGAGTGGGGATGAGGGAGAGGAAGTGGGGATGCAGGTTAGAGTGAGGAAGGATGGTTGGGTAGAGGAACAGGGCATTGTGGTAGAGGAGAAGGGATGGTGGTAGAGCGAAGAGGATGAGGGGAGACGGAGACGGCGATGAGGCGCTAGAGGAGACGGATGAGGGTAGAGCGAGACGGGATGAAGGGGATTCCCAGAGAGACGCGGGATGAGGGGTAGGAGGAGACGGGATGAGGGTAGAAGCAGGAGACGGGATGAAGGTTAGAGGAGACGCGGATGAGAGGTAGAGGAGACGGGATGAGGGTAGAATAGAGGAGGACGGATGGAGCGGTAGATGGAGTGGGGGCAGGAGGGATCGGAGTAAAGGATGTTTCAATCGAGTCACAGTTGGAAATGAGTCAAATCACAACAGAATTATAGACAGCAGCGGACCCTGTTAGTGTGTTTCAGCGTTGCTGCTCCACATTCTTGACAGCACTGATTAGGGTTGTAATAGAGCCTGTCTCTTCTATTTTAAGGCCCTTCCAGATTCAGCTGCTGATGAGACTTCAGACACCTGTGATCAATTTAATTCAATTTCCTCTCATTTGCTCAGTAAGAACATCTGTCTTCCTCTCAGAGTAAAACTACAAATGCCATATCATCAGCATTATAATGCAGTAATTTAACGGTGGTCACCGAGGTCCGGAGAGCGACACTTAAAATGTATAAAATGTTCTCGCTTTCAGAATGTGCAAAAAAAATGTTCTCTCTCCATCGTTTTTGTAATTTTCTATCCTCTCTGACTGTCTACCTTTCGTTTCGATGAGTATTAGAAAGATGGAAAGAGTGAAAAGACTTTAAATGTAGGTCCATCATTTCAACACAGTTTACATTTGGTTTAAGTCATTTCAATGTCGATTAAGATTATTGTAATTTTTTTTAATGAATATTTTTCACTCAAACCACCTGCAGGCCGGATAGAGTGGGCTCAAGGGCCGTATGTTCGACCCCGCTGACCTAGATGATCTCTAATGGCTCTGTGGTGTTATGCTTTATGGGTTGAGAGAAGCATTATTACAAAGAGACAGCCATCTGTAGGTGAGCCTACAGCAGGTAAGTGGTTCTGAGTGCTCTGCCAGTTCATTTCCATAAACCTACTGAATATACATTCTTCCACCACCATCAGACTTGCATGGGACTGCTATCATAGAATGACATAAATGTATCTCTATGACTACAGATGTAGGATCTTCATTTGATCACTCTTTTGTTGCTGAGAATGTTCCTGCACAGCAGGAAAAGTGTAATTTCCACTTACACATTTTGCTCTAACAAAAAAAAAGTATAACCCCCTACATTTTGTTTTACATGAATTATAATCCACATAATAACTCACATTTCCTGCTGCTGTAGCATTATTTTCCTGCTGTAGCAAACTGGCTCAAATTAAGATCCTACATCTGTACTAGCTATGTCCCTCTCATTTCAGAGGTACTGCCAGTCAGGAGGATTCCAGCCCCACAAACACATTAACAGTGTTATAGGCTGGCTCGTAGTGATTCAGGAGCCATGTCCTACCTCTCCGTCAGACATGGGGCCAAGCTGACTACAGTATAGACTCACAGTCTGGGGAAGATATTACAGCAGCTAGAGAAGAAAGGCACACATGGGCCATTTATCTGTTTGAAATTATACATAAATCCATTTGAAGGGCTTGTCAATGGTTCTTCAAAGGCTGAATGTATAAGGCCTCTTAACCTTTTACACTAACCCTCCATGGGTAGCTGTTGAATAGAYAGGAGAGGTTAGCTGTTGAATAGAGAGGAGAGGGTAGCTGTTGAATAGAGAGGAGAGGGTAGCTGTTGAATAGAGAGGAGATGGTAGCCATTGAATAGAGAGGAGAGGGGTTCAAAATGAAAGTGAGAAACGTGTGTGAGTAGCCAATTTAGTGGTTTGTGGAAGTTGTGGGTGATTTGATACCCTACTTCTCTCTTCAATGTGCAATAGCTCTCCAGTCTGTGCTAAGAGAGAGAGCCAGTGAGAGTGTCAGTGAAATCCTAGTAAGTATCAATACATAATGTTCTATGGCTGGGCATTGTGGATGGAGGGATGGATGGAGGAGGGAGATGGGAGGGGAGAAGAAGAGATGGAGGAGAGGGAGGGAGGAGAGGTCCAGGAGGGAGGAGGAGGGATGGAGAATGGATGGAGGGAGGGTGGATGGAGGGGAGGAGGGAGGGAGGGAGGGAGGAGGTGGATGGCTGATGGAGAGGAATGAGGGAGTGGAGGAGGGAGTGGAGGTGTGGTTGGAGGGAGGGAGGAAGGGGGTGGGTTGGATTGGAGAGGAGGAGGGGAGGGAAATGGGATGGGGAAAGGGAGGGAGGAGGGTGGATTGGATGGAGGTGCGGGAGGGAGTAGTAAGGTGGATGGATGGATGGCTGCGATGGAGGGAGGGGGGAGAAGGGTGGATGGACGTGGATGGGATGGAGGGAGGAGGGAGGGGTGGATGGCTGGTGGAGGGGGATGGAGGGATGGAGGAGGGGTGAGGGTGGATGGAGGGAGGAAAGGTGGGTGGGTGGGTGGGTGGTTGAGGAGGGAGGGAAGGTGAGGGAGAAGGGTGGATATAGAGGAGGGAGGAGGGTGGATGGATGGATGGAGGGAGGAGTGTGGGATGGGATGGAGGGAGGAAGGAAGGGTGGTAGTTGGAGGGAGGGAGGGAGGGTGTATGGATGAATGGATGGATGGAGGGAGAAAGGGTGGATGGGGAGGGAGAGTGATGATGATGGAGGGAGAAAGGTGGATGGAGGAGGGAGGGAGGGTGGATGATGAATGGGGGAGAAAGGTG
This sequence comes from Salvelinus sp. IW2-2015, assembly GCF_002910315.2. NCBI lineage: Eukaryota > Metazoa > Chordata > Actinopteri > Salmoniformes > Salmonidae > Salvelinus > Salvelinus sp. IW2-2015. The sequence goes on from NW_019943866.1 coordinate 4,958, forward strand.
GATGAGGGAGGGAGGGGGAGGGTGGATGGATGGTATGAATGGATTGGGGAGGAGGGGTGGATAGATGGAGGGAGGGAGAGAGGAGGGTGGATAGATGGAGGGAGGGAGGAGGGTGGATGGAAGGAGGGAGGGAGAGGAGGGGTGGTAGTGCGTTGTGTGTGTGTGTGTGTGTGTGTGTGTGTGTGTGTTGTGTGTGTGTTGTGTGTGTGTGTGTGTGTGTGTTGTGTGGTGTGTGTGGTGGTGTGTGTGTGTGTGTGTGTGTGTGGTGTGTGTTGTGTGTGGTGTGTGTGGAAAGAAGAGT
>NW_019943866.1:5283-22558 GCF_002910315.2 Salvelinus sp. IW2-2015
TCAGAAAGGTAATCAATACATCAATCGTTCGGATGGGCTGGGCCTCGTCCTGTGATGCGCTGAAGCCTCGCTGGTGTTTTTATCTGTTTCAGTATTCAGATGTTGTCGTGTATGCGTTGAGCCTCCGCTGGGTTGTTTGGTTTCAGTATTCAGATGTGTCCTGTGATGGCTGAGGCTCCGCTGGTGTTTCAGATTCAGATGTTGTTTGTGATGAGTTTGAGCCTCCGCTGGTGTCATTTGTTTCAGTTATATTCAATGTGTTTGTCCTGTGATGGGTTGAGGGCTCCGGCTGAGTCTGTTCGATTCAAGTTGTTCCTGTGATGGTTGAAGCCTCCGCTTGGTGTTTCATATTCACGATGTTGTCCTGTGCTGGAGGCTGAGGCCTCCCGCTGGTGTCATTCAGTATCTCAAAGGGAGATTTTTTGTCTGTCCTTGTGATGGTTGAGCCTCCAGCTGGTGTTACAGTATTCAGATGTTGTCCTGTGATGGCTGAGCGCTCGCTGTGTTTCATATATTCAGATGTTCCTGATGTTGATGGCTTGAGCCTCCCGCTTGGTGTTTCAGTATTCAGATGTCCGTTGGGTTGAGCCTCCGTGGTTTGTCTCTCGTATCAGGATGTTTGTCCTCAGTGCAGGCTGGAGCCTCCGCTGGTGTTCAGTATCTCAAGATGTTTGTCCTGGTTGTGGCTTGAGCCATCCGTGGTGTTTTCAGTATTTTCAGATGGTTGTCCTGTTGATGGTTAGCCGTCCGGCTGTGTCATCTGTTTTGCAGTATTCAGCATGCTGTTCCTGTGACTGGCTGAGCCTTCTCTCTGCTGGCATTTTCAGTATTCCAGATGTTTCCCTGATGGCTGAGGCCTATCCGCAGTGTGTCATGTCTTCAGATATTCAGGATGTTGTCCTCTCCTGTGATGGCTTGGAGCCTCCGCTTGTGTTCAGTATTCACGGATGCTGTTTGTCTTGTCGTTTATTGTTTTTCTGAAGTGTATGACTTCACAATTCAACAGAGTCACAAGAGTACTATACATAAACAAGTGTAAAAGTGGTTGCATCATTAACTAGTGGTGGCAACCATACGTACATCATGTTTGCATCGGATGGTGTTGTTAATGTGTGTGTGGTCTTGTTGTGTGTTGTGTGTGTGCTGTCGTGTGTGTGTGTGTGTGTGTGTGTGTGTGTGTGGTGTGTGTGTGTGTGTGTGTGTGTGTGTGTGTGGTGTGGTGTGTGTGTGTGTGTGTTGTGTGTGTGTGTGTGTGTGTGTGGGTGTGTGGTCTGTTGTGTTGTGATGGGAGTAGATTGCTGTGTGCGTAGTGTCGGTGTTGCTCGACTTAGCTTGCCTACTATCAAATTTAACAAATTGATAATATATAATCAGTGAAGGAACCGGAAAGGTAGTAGTCTGGTGGATGTAAGGGCCTACTATCTTAATAAGACAGCAACACAGCAGCAGGACACCACAACACAACAACACACAGTAAGTCAATGTTTACGATCATGCTCATGTGCGGGAGAAAACTATCTGTTAATTTACAGAAATTTCTCAAACTTTTAGAAATAGAACAATCAATATGTTCAATAAACTGCCTTGCAATCTGTAGTTTATTTTTTTTCAATAATTGTGCATTAAATAATATATTATTCACACGCACCGCACACCACAAGCACACGAACTCAAGCACACACACACACAACACACAACACCACACACACACACACACACACACCACACCACAACACCACACACACACAACACACACACCAACCACACCGCACACACACGCACCGCACAGCCAGACAAGCAGCACCACAACGCAACAAGCACACACAAACAAACACAACATCACATAATAATCAACAATAAAGTTCCAAAACAGTGATCTCCATTTCGGTGGGCAAGACAAAGTGACATCAACTCACATCGCGAATCGCAGTGGTTATTAACATCCCCATCTTACCATCCCACCACCCCTGCCCGCATCTCACCATCCTCATCACCTTCCCCTCCCCTTCCCATCCACCTCTCCCTCCTCCCGCAACTATATACCCACCGCCTTCCCTACACTCCAAAACCCACACTCCCCAACCCTTCTCAGCTTCACTCTCCATATACAATCCCTAATTCATCTTCCAACATCTCCATCCTCCATTATCCCATCTACATTACATCCTCACATTCACTAGTCCTCCACCCCTCCCTTCCCCTTCCCCATTTACCCATCCACCATCTTAATCCACCATCCACCATCCCCATCTTATTCTCATCTCATCTACTTCCCCATCCATCACTACCATCCCCATACCTTCCCACTTCACCTCCCCATTCCCCATCCCCCATCGCCCATCCCCATCCCCACCACTCCCAACATCTCCTTACCATTTCCATTACATCCCCTTCCCCATCCCACCCACTACCAATCTCCTACAGTCACCTTCCCACCCATTACCACCATACCTACATTACTATACATCCTCCCATTCCCCCTTTTCCCCATCCCTTCCCCATCCCCATCCCCCATCCCACATATCCATCCCTACCATCTCCTACCTCCCATTCCCCATTCCTCTACATCCCTCATCCCCACCCTCTCCCCATCCATTACCATTCTCCTTCACTTACCCATTCCCCACTCTCACCATGCATCCATTACATACCCAGTCCCCAGTCAACCCTACGCCACCCCTCCCACACCACTCCCCTCATTACTTCCCCTTCCCTTCCCATCCCCTCCCCATCCACTCACCCACAATCCCCATCCCAATCCTCACCCCATCCGCCACCCCTATCTACCATCTCATATCCATCTCCATCATCACATCCCATCCCCATTCCCTCATCCCCATCACCCTAAGCTACCATCTCCATTAATCACCTTCCCCATCCCCTATCTACCCTCATACATTACATCTCCTCCTCGATTACATCCCCCCTCATCACTCTTCCCCAATTCCCATTCCCCATCTCCCATTTCCATCTCATCCACACTATCCCCATCCCCTTTCCCCATCACCACCCCTTCCTCCTTCCCTCTCCCCCCTTCCACTCATCCCCATCACCTTCCCCCCCTTCAAACATTACCACTATCTCCATTACTTCCCATCCCCATCAACCTCCCCTTCCCCATCCCCTCACCATCCCCATCCCCATTCCTCATCCCCTTCCATCCCATCACCTTCCCCATCCCATCCCCATCCCTCCCTCTCCTCCCCATCACCTCCCCCATCCCCCATCCACCATTCCTCCCTTCCCCTTCCCTTCCCCATCCCCATCACCTTCCCATCCCAACCCATCACCATCACCATCCCCATCCCTCATCCCCTACTTCCCCTCCCTATTGACCAGTACCCATATACAATCTCCATACCATCCCCATCCCCCCAGCCATCCATTCGACAATTTATCAATGACCCTTACGTATCCATCCCCATCCCCATTACCATCCCCAATTACATACCCATCCCATCCCATCCCCTCCCCCCATTACATCCCCATTTACTATACTCAACCCACATCCATCCTCCCATAGTCCCTGTCACATCCCAAACTATCCAGCTCCCCATCCTTACCTCATTTACCTCCATTCCCCATCCCCATTACATCCCCATCCCATCACACCCATGTCCTATCCACAAGTTCTCCGTGGTTAAGCCCATCCCCAATTCCCCATCTAGCACAGTGCTGGTGGGTTAAAGCCCATCACCCCATTATCCAAGTTGCGGTGGGTTCAAGCCATCCCAACAAATGAGGTTTAACCACCATCCTCCCCTTACAATGCTGGTGGGTTTAAACGATCCCCATCCCATCACACCACCCTTTCCCAGTTCCCCATCCCCATCCCTTCCCCTGTACCCATCATCCCCTCGCCTAACAGCACCTTCCCCATCCCATCCCATCCCCATTTACGCATCCGCATCTACCTAGTCCGCCTTATCCCCATCCCCATCCCCCATTACAGTCCCATCCCATCTCCCCATCATCCATCCATTACCAAGTGTTGGTGGAGTATAGCCTATCCCCCATCCCCAAGTTATTCAAAGTGCGTGGTAGGCAGTTACAAGCATCCCCTTACCAATGCTGGTGGGTTTTTAAGCCATCCCCTCCCCATTCCCATCCCCATTAGCAAGGTGACTGGTGGGTTAAGCGTCCCCATCCCCAATTACAAGTGCTGGTGGGTTTTAAAGCCATTCCCATCCATCCCTCACCCGATTACCAAGTGCTGGTTGGGTTTAACCATTCCCACTCCATCCTTCCCATTACGCAGTGGCTGTGGGTGATCTTTGGAATAACGATCCCCATCCCTTATTATACAAGTGTGGTGGTTAAAGCCAATCCCCATCCCATTACAAGTGACTGCGTTGGGGTTAAGCCATCCCCATGTTAGCCAAGATGTAGGATTGGGTTATTGCCATCCCCTTCCCATTACCAAGATTGCTGGTGGTATTATAACGGATCCCACATCTAGTTCATTCCTCCAGTGTGCAGGGGTGTTAACAGCCAACTCTTTACTAAGTTGATGGGGGGTTATAGCACCCTCCGTGATGCCGGACCAGTTGCAGCTCCTCCAGTGCTGTGGGGTTAGCCATCCCATTCCCCAGTGGCGGGGCTCCCATTCCAGGCGGGGTCATAGCCCTATCCACATTCCCCATGTGGCTGGGCGGCGTATAGCCAACCCTTTATCTGGTGATTGGGGGTTATAGCCATCCCCATTACCAAGTGCTGGTGTGGTTTTATAACCATCCCAACATCCGTCATTTTCTCACTATCCACGAGCGCTGGGGGTGGTTATAGCCTAAACTCTTTACTCTAGTAATGATGGGCCGCGCGGGCGTTATCTGCTCATCCCCTTCCCACAGGTGCTAGGGGGTGTTATACGACCTCCCGTCCCCCAGTGCTTGGGGGTCTATAGCCTTATCCCCATTCCGCAGTGTCTGGGGATGCCATCCCATTTCCCCCATGCTTGGGGGGTTATGATCCCCGTTCCCCAGTGGCTGGGGGAGGTTATAAGCCATCCCCAATTCCCCAGATGCTGGGGGGTTATTAGCCATCCCCGTTCCCCAGTGCTGGGGTTATGCACATTCCCCATTTCCCCGTGACGGGGGTTATAAGCCATCCCCATTCCCAGTTGTGGGGTTACTCAGCCATTCCCCAATTCCCAGCTGTCTGGGGGTATTAGCCATCCATTCCACGTGCTGCGGGGGTTTATAGCGCACCCATTCCCCATGCTGGTGGTTATAGGCCATCCCCCATTCCTCCAGTTGCTGGTGGCTGTTATAGCCATCCCCATTACCCAGTGCTGGGGGGTATAGCGCAACCCTTTACATGTGTGTGGTGGTATAGCATGGCCCCTTCCCCAGTGCTGGGGGTTTATAGGCCATCGCCCGTTCCCGTGCTGGGGTGGTTATATAGCCATTCCCATTTTCCCCAGTGCATGGGAGGTACATATAGCACGTCCCTTTCCAGTTCTGGGGGATTATACCCATTCACTCATCTATTCTTAGACACAACTTCCCTTCTGTTCAGGCATTCTCTTGTCCATCCACACGATGGGGATAAATCCAAACGCCCTGTCGATTTTTTAGCTCTGACACTAGAATTAGTAGTGGCACAGCCCGTTGAAAGTAGAAACTAGGGTGCGGACGTTATTAGGCAACATGTGCTTTGGGACAACCCTTGTGCGGTAAAGATTGTACAGATAGGTGGGAGGAGAGACGAGGGTTGCTGGCTGAGAGGGGGCGGCAAGAATTCAAAAGCCAAAAGATGAGTTCATGTTTTGAATAAGCTGGTCCAATGCGGGAGGTTTTGCAGCCACTTTTTGGTGAATATATAACTGTTACGTTATGCAATGCCCAAAATATAATGTGTTACAGGCATTCAGAGAAACGAGTGCGTCTATGGTACAAAACGCTATGTTTTGGAGGACAAGAGCACCTGTTATAAATGAAGTGTGATGCTCTTAGAAAGAAATCCATCAAGATTTCTGGAACTCGATAACGTCGAGTCCAATCGAAAATTTCCATTGCTTGTGTAGAATGAGTGGCCGTGCACGCTAATATAATACGTCATTAGCCAGACTTGTGGTACAGCCAGACGCCAGGTCGGATGGAATAGGAGGAGGGTTGGGATGGAGAGAGGGTGAGAGTGGAGGAGAGGGAGGACGGGAGGGGGGATGGGAGGAGGGGAGGGAGGGGGGAGGGAGGGAGGGCGAGGAAGGGGGGAGGGAGGGAGGGAGGGTGCGGTGGGTTGGGCGGGTGGGCGTGATCCCTTTGATTATGGGGAAAGGTGGATGGATGATGGAGGGCGGGAGGATGTGTGGATGGTAATGATGGGATGGCTCTGGAGGAGGGTGACACTCGGCATTGTTACCTTCGGGGACGAGACGACACGAGGTGTACTGGTAGGGACCGTGGAACGGCGGAGTCATCAGACCCATGTTACGGTAGCAGGAGGATGGCAATGAATGGATGGCAGGGAGGGAGGGAGGAGGGGTGGATGGTCTGCTGCGTGGAGGGAGGTATGGAGGGGATGGAGCGAGGGAGTCGAGGTGATGGATGAGGGATAGTCTAACGTGCTCTCTGCGCTTCTTCCGTGGTCGTCTCTCGGGTGCTTCTCGTCTGGACGCGCATGGCGGGCTAGGCGAGCGGATTTACTGGTGGATATACGGCGGGGATAAGCGGGTGGGATGTTTATCGGAATGGCATGGACGGTAGAGGAGGGAGTGGGTGTGGGATGGAGGCTGCGATGGACGTGTGAGGGGATAGGAGATGGGTGCAATGGGAGTGGAGGAGTGAAGGGGATAGGGAGAGGAGGAGAAGGGCCCACGTTTTGACGTGGGTGGGTCGGTTGGAGGGGAGGCGAAGGGAGGCGAGAAGGGGTGGATCCCTATGTGCGGCGATGGGCGCAAGTTGGGATGATGGGAGTCCTATGGTGGCTCATTCGGATTGGGGAGGGAAGGGAGGAGGGGTATGAATAGAACTGGATGGAGAGAGAGAAAGAGAGAAAGAGTGTAGTGGTTGGCCTCTACCCTTGGGCTATGACTGTGGAGGGAGATTTAGAGATGGCTGCAAGGTAGTAAACATTAACAGTAAAACAGTTCTTCAGATTAATGAATTTAGTAATGCTTAATCTAATCTTTCAGAACCCAGACGATGATTATCAAATTAACTATTAATGGGGATTATTATTAAGATGAGACATTTGACATGAACAAAAGTGTCAACAATCAGTATGACACTTAATCTGGTGACTGCTGTACCGTTAGTGTGTATGCCAGAGTGTAATGATTTCAACTTGAACCCCTATYCGACACACTGTAAAACGCCRGCATGCTTTGCACAGAAAAAGTAAGATGAAGTCTGAGAAACATTATTACTGTATTCATGAATAATCCAGGGCGTTAGCACTCAGAAATGACAGGCCAATTTCACTGCCATTAAACATTTACATCTCCCCCGGGGAGTCGTTGTACTGTAGTAGAGTATATGATGTTGTAACATATGCTATTAGCCTACAGGTAGGAAGGATCGACGCCCTGCATCACTACACCCACTGAGGCAGTCTACTAAACGAATATGTTGATAGCACATGATAGTTGGAGACACACAATATTGCAAATCCCAATCTGTATAAAAAAAATCTGTGTGAACAATTGCTGTCATGTTTTGCTTGTCTTGAGTGCAGATCTAGCAAAGTATCTTGAAGCAAAGTACCTTGCTAGCAAATGACAAGCTCAGATGTTCCATAGTGTATCAACATGCTTAATGACAATGGGGTGAGTGTTTTATTCTAAATTGTTCCAAACAGAAATGTTCATAGTCGTATTATAGATTATTATCATTCCAGTCGCTTGAAGAAAGATACCCAATTACTGGCCACCGGCAGTCCTCTTTGCTCCGTTATATTTTAATGGATCATTTAAATGACATCCTCCTTCCAAATGAGCAACAGAACACCAGCTGACCTGTGTGAGTGTTTCTAGCTGAACGGATGGCTGCTGCTGTTTCTCTTCGGAGTGTCGACTTTCATCAAGGCTGTTTTCCATTCATCAGAACTTGTCTGGCCCAAAGCAAGAGCTAGTCTTCAGACAAAGGGAGGGAGGAAGTGAAGGAAGGAAAGAGGGAAGGAGGGTGAGAGAGAGAGAGCTAAATCATCAACACCACTCTCCGTACTCTCTTTCTGAGTCGCAGGCAGTAGAGGGGGTCTGTAATGTAATGGTCTATTTCAGCAGGAGAATAACAAAAGGAACCCAACATAACTCCACTGTCTGGAGGAGGAAAATGGGACTGTGTGATTTATCAAACAGCCTTCATAAAGACCTGTAGGCTTTTATCAGAGGAAAGAGTAACACACTCGCACATAGATATACAGCATTTCAAAACGGACACACGCACGCACGCACGCACACACACACACACGCACGCACGCACGCACGCAGGCACGCACGCAGGCAAGCACGCAGGCAGGCACGCACGCACGCACGCACGCAGGCAGGCAGGCAGGCACGCACGCACGCAGGCAGGCATGCACGCAGGCACGCACGCACACACACACACAAACACACACACACACACACACACAAACACACACACTGGCATAAGCAGAATGTGCATGTGTTTGTGGTGTGTGGTGTGTGTGTTTGTGGTGTGTGGTGTGTGGTGTGTGGTGTGTGGTGTGTGGTGTGTGGTGTGTGGTGTGTGGTGTGTGGTTTGTGTGTGTGTATATCCAAGGACAGTAATTACAGGTAGATTAGCCTCTCATCTCCTGTGTGAAATAGCCTATTTCCAGCATGGCGGCCACACATGCAGCAGTGATTGAAGAGGCGAGAGGGCCGCCACACCGTAACACACAGGTCACAGCCCAATGTCCCAGCCGCGCTGCCCCAGGTCTGTCTGCGTGTCTGGAACAGGGCAAGGACACTCTCAGATGAGTGTCTCTATCTGAAAGAGATCAGGTTGGCTGGGCATTCAGGACAGACCTTGTTTATCCAGTCATTTATCCAGTAATGACACTGGCGGTGTGAGATTGTATAGCAATGCACTGGGGCATTGGGTTAGACAGGAATAAGAGCAGGCTATTGTCTGGTTGAACTGTGAACGTTAAAGAGAGTCAAAGGTCACCAGAATGGGTTTTGCCTTACATTTGTATTTTAGTAATTCAGCAGATGCTTTTATCCATAGTGACTTACAGCTAGGTAAGACAARCACATATCACAGTCGTAGTAAGTACAAAATGTTTTCTCAAATCATCAAAGTTAGGGGTAGTAATAAAATACAAATGCCAGTGTTAGTGCAAGAAAGACAAGGTGTTAGTTGTCTGTTAGTTTTAATTTTAAACTGGGTGGTTCGAGCTCTGAATGCTTATTGGCTACCGGGCGTGGTATATCAGACCGTATACAACGGGTATYACAACACATTTATTTGTACTGCTCTAATTACGTTGGTAACCAGTTTATAATAGCATTAAGGCACCTCGGGGGTTTGTGATATATGGCCAATATACCACTGCTAAGAGCTGTGTCCAGGCACTCCGCGTTTCGTTGTGCATAAGAACAACCCTTAGCCGTGGTATATTGGCCATGTACCACACCCCTTCGGGCCTTATTATTTAACTATACTGTAGCTTTGAATCATACACTAACATTATTCATCATCAAAGGAGCTCTTTTTCAGCCTTTTACAAATTATGACAACACATCTGCTTCAGCATTCATCACCAGTGAGTCTGATTTATGTTGTCTATTTTTCATTCAGAGGGATTCATGAAGCACTGTTTTTGTTAGTGCTTGTGAGGTCGGAGAGAAAAACAGAATGCTATCTATCCTCATTAGTATGATGTGCAGACCACTGTTTTTGGAGACACAGAATGCTGCAGTATTTTCATATTGTCCTGATTGTATTAGCACCCGAGAGAGAGAGAGAGAGAGAGAGAGAGGAAAAGAGAGAGAGAGGGAAAGAGAGAGAGGGAAAGAGAGAGAGAGAGAGGCTGGATCCTCTGTCAAACACAGAAAACGGCTGCTTTTAACGGAAACAATGATTTCATTTGATTTCCCACGGGCAACAGAGTGATACGATGAATCAAACACTCTAATAGCTTTTTTGTCCCTTCACCCACACAGTCACTCAGATGGAATTCATTCCAAGACAATTGAAAATATGAAGGACACCAAAAGAAAAAAGATCCAATCGCAGGGTCAGAGCCCATCACACACACACACACACACACACACCTTATATTATCTGTAAATCCTGTGACAAATGAGATTTGTACACAGGAGATCACGCAGTCTGCTCTGTAGTAGCCAGATGAATGCCAATTTGCCCTGTGTCTGAGCAACAGGAGAGAGGTACAGATGAGATGGGTTTGCTGGATTACAGTCCTATAACAGACACATGCACGCATGCACATACACACACACACTAAAAATACATCCTTTAAGCCTGCCATAGATCAACTGTTCATGTAAGTGAGCAGTTTGTACCCTGATCTCAGTATAAGGGGATGTTTCTGTCATGACCTTCAGATGACCTTACCAAGGAGGATACAGAGGCTCCTACACTGCATTATGGGTGGGACTATCATGGGCTGTCAATCATAGGCTATTGTTACCCTATGGGAGGTCTCTGCTCTCTACATCAAAGTGTTCCCCTTTGGGTGAAATCAATCAGGTGTTGACACTTCATGGAATTACCTTGTATATGCTTCAGAAACTGTCATATATCCCACATGTTCCTGTTTTCTATTCCATTTGAAATGTCCTTGGGGTGTCCTTGTATAATGTCCCCCAGGTGTGTCCCTGTGTAGTGTCCCCCTCATTCTCAATCGAGTAAGAGTAACGGTGGTTACGGTGTTAGGGGGGAAGGTGAGGTGGTCAGGTCGTTGGAGGTGGGAAGGAGGAAGTAAAGCGTTGGTCGTGGTGAGTCTACGCCGGCAAGGTTCTTTATTGTGGAGGGTGGTGGTGTTGGAGAGGTGGAGAGGAGTGGTCGTGGTGAGTGTTGGAGAGAGAGTGATGCTGGTGTTGGAGAGGAGGGTGGTGGCTGGTGTGAGAAAGGAGGTGTGGATTGTGATTGGTCGGTAGTGGTGGTTTGGAGGAGGAAGGTGGTGTGGTGCGAGGGTGGAGTGGTGTTGGAATGGAGGAGTGGTAAGTACTCTGTAACGTTGGTTGGTATTGGAGGAAGGAGTAGTGGTATGAGTGGTCAAGAAACACGAAGATGCTTGAAGAGGGAAGGTGGTGGTCATGTTGGAAGGAGGTAGGAGTGGTGGTGGGGGAGTGGGGGTGGGTGGTGTTGTGAGGTGAGGTTGGTGGATGAGAGGAACGGTAGGAGGGTGGTCAGGTGGTGGAGAGTCGAGGTGAGTGGTGGTCGAGTCGGTCGCTTGGATAGGATGAGGCATGTGAATAGGTGGAGGAAGGAGGAGGTGATACGTGGTGGAGGAGGTGGAGGGGGTGGTGGTGGAGGAGGTAGGCGGTGTGTGGAGGTGGTGGTTGTCGTGGTGTTGGGATGGATGTGTAGTGGAGGAGGAGGTGGTGGTGGTGTTGAGGAAGAGGAGGTGGTGGGTGGTGTGTTGGTGGGAGGAGGAGGTGTGGTGTGGTGGTTGTTGGTGGAGGGGGTGGTGGTTGTGTAGGAGGTGGTTGTGGTGGTTGGTGTTGGTGTGGCGGTGGTGAGGAGGAGGTGGTGTTGGAGGAAAGGAGTGGTGGCTTGTGTAGAGGTGGTGTGGTGGTGGGTGGTGGGGGAGGAGGTGGTGTTGGGAAGAGGAGGTGGGTGGTTGTGTAGGAGGTGGTTGGGATGTTGTGGTATGGTGGTGGAGGAGGAGTTAGTGATGGTGTTGGGGAAGAGGGGTGGTGGATGGTGGTGTATGGGAGGAGGAGTGGTGGTGGTGGTGGTGTTGGAGGAGGAGGAGGTGGTATTGGTGGAGGAGGTGGTGTTTGGTGGAGAGTGTGTGTGTGGTCGTGGTGGTGGAGGAGGAGTAGTGGTGGTGTTGGAGGAAGAGGAGGTGGTGTGGTGGTGTTTGGAGGAGGAGGAGGTTGGTGGTGGTGGTGTTGGGGGTGGTGACAGATTGGTGAGGGAGATGGGTGGTTTGGTGGAGGAGGAGGTGTGGTTGTGGGGAGGTGGTTGTGGTGTCTGGGTGTGTTGGGATGGGAGGAGTTGGTGGTGGTGGTGGTGGAGGAGATGTTGGTGTGGTGTTGGTGGTCGTGGTGGTGGTGGAGGATGTGGTTGTGGTGGTCGTTTGGGTTGGTGGAGGAGGAGGAGTTGGTGGTGGTTTGTTGGTAAGTGGAGAAGAATGAGTTGGTGAAAGGTGATGGTGTGTTCACCATGTTCTCGCCATGGGTGACAAACCAGAGGAATCCTGATGCAACCAGAAAAAGTAAGGCCAGATTTACATGTCACACTACTTTTAGCTATAATTGGATTGTAAAGCGTGTATGAATGTCCTGTTTAAAATATGTTTTGTGTCATTGTCACAATCAATTGCATTATAGTTAAAAATCACAACAACTTCAAACAGTAAAATGCTCTTTGGCTAGCTATGGTTAGCCTTCTAGCTAACAGCTGCTGCATCCGAAGTAAGTATTTTGCAACGATCCCAACCAAATTATGATCTAGGACTGCTCAAGCAATAATTAAAACAATATTGTAGGCCTATTAGAAAGGCCACAGTCCCTTTTAATGACCAGGATGCACCAGGATTATTCAGATACAGACCCTTTTTTTGACCAGGATGCACCAGGATTATTCATACAGCCCTTTTTATTGACCAGGATGCACCAGGATTATTCAATACAGACCCTTATTGACCAGGATGCACCCGAGTTATTCAGATACAGCCCCTTGTTAATGACCAGGATGCACCAGGTTAATCAGATACAGCCTCGTTAATGACCAGGATGCCACAGTTATTCAGATATAGCCCCTTGTTAATGCCAGGTGCACCAGGATTATTCAGATCACTTTAGTTTCCTATTTGTCTCGGCTTTATAGGTCTTGTGGAAGGTTAAATGGTTGTTATTGTGATATGTGTGTGTGGTGTGTGTGTGTGTGTGTGTGTGTGTGTGTGTGGTTGTTTGTGTGTTGTGTGTGTGTGTGTGTGTGGTGTGTGTGTGTTGTGTGTGTGTGTGGTGTTGTGTGTGTGTGTGTGTGTGCGTGTGCATGCGTGCCTCTGTCATGGAGGCAGAAAAGATGGACTGTTATTTATGTAAGGTCAAAATGTCCAACATTCACCTCCAAAGACAAAGGCCTTTGTTAATAAGATGTCTGATAGGCCATGGGGACGTATTCAGTATTACTCACCTCAAACTGAGTTGAAACTTACAGGTAACTGACCAAATAAAGGAAACACTTCAGTAAATGAGGGATACAAAGTATACTGAAAGTCGGTTTATTAAGCAATTAAAACATCCCATCATGCTTAGGGTCACGTATATAATAATGCCCAGCTGGCTAGCTAGAAGAAGAGGTCTCAGTGACTTTGAAAGAGGGGTCTCAAAGAAGCATAGGGGGTTTAAATGGTGTGTATGAGTGTGTGTGTCTCAGTCCCCAGATCTCAACCGATTTCAACACTAATGGAAGATTCTGGGACGGCGCCTGAATCAGCGTTTTTCCACCATCAACAAAACACCAAATGATGGAATTTCTCARGGAAGAATGGTGTCGTATGCCTCCAGTAGAGTTCCAGACACTTAGAATCTATGTCAAGGTGCATTTAAGTTGTTCTGGCTGGTGGTGGTCCAACYCCCTATTAAGACACTTTATGTTGGTTTTCTTTATTTTGTCAGTTTCCTGTAGATATTTCCACATGGGTATCATAACAACACAAAACGTACTCTAAAAACGGTGTGATTGTGATGACAACGAGAAGACCATGAAAATGTATATTTGATAAATTACGGTTCATCATCAGCAGCGTTCCAAATGAGTCTGGAGGTTGACGGACGTCACTGCTCATTGGACACTACTCAGACTACGCTGTGTATTCCAYCGCTGTCTAACCTGTCTTTTATAAAGGTTCCATTGGCCACCCATTTGTCAAGCCTATCAGGGTGATGATGAGGAAACCAGTTGAAATGGGGTTTGGTGTTCTATGACTTTGAAAATGTATAATGTTTTTTATATATATAATATAGAAGAAATAAACACTGGAAAGTCCTGACAAGAAAAATGATAATGGCTGTAGAAATAAATCGATATAATCATATAGCTACAGTAAGATTATGCAAATAATGTCATAAATCATATTATTTGTGTTTTTTATGCCTCAAAAGTGAACTAAAGTTGAGCTAAATCCATTTTCCACACCATCTGTTATGTAGAGCAGAAATCTCCATGTCTCAATCCCAAATTAATTGGAAAATTTGGCACCATCTAATTGGAAGGCAATATGAAGGCTATGCATCATATGGCTAAGGTAAAGTTTTACCTCACATTCCCTCAGTTGTGAACAAGATACACAAATCATTCCTGACAGGTCATTAAAGTATCTCATCACCCAGAATCTAACTACAGACATCTTACTCTCAGTCTATCTCAATAGACTCCTCTCCCGTCAGTCTATTCTGTGTCTCTCCTCTCTCTCTCGTCTATCTCATCCTTTCCTCCAGACACCACGTCCTCTCTACGGTAGTCATACTTCGATCCTCTTCTCTCTCTCTTCTCTCTCTGCGTCTCTCTCGCTCTTCTCTCCCTTCGCTCTCTCTGGCTGCTCTCTGCTCTCTCCATCTCATCGTCTCTCCACTCTCTCTCCTCTCTCTCTCTCTCTCTCTCTCTCTCTCTCGTCTCTCCGTCACAGCCACTTCTCCTAACACTACACTGCTCCTCACACCAGCTGCCCTCACACACTTGTGACTTCCTCATCTTTCTCTTCTTCTCTATCTCTCTGCTTCCTCT
The DNA here is from genome assembly GCF_002910315.2 of Salvelinus sp. IW2-2015. NCBI lineage: Eukaryota > Metazoa > Chordata > Actinopteri > Salmoniformes > Salmonidae > Salvelinus > Salvelinus sp. IW2-2015. The sequence goes on from NW_019943866.1 coordinate 20,154, forward strand.
CTCTCGTCGTTCTCTGCCTCCTGCTCTCTTCTCTCTCTCTCTCTTCTCGATCTCTCTGCTCTCTCTCGTCTCTCTTCTCTTCTCCTCTCTCGTCTTCTTCGTGCTCTCGTCCTCTCTCGCTCTCCGTCTCCCTCTCTCCATCCTCTCGTCTTCTCTCTCTCATCTCTCGTCTCCCTATCCGTCTCTGCTCCTAGCTCCGGCTCTCTTTCCTCTGCTTCCCTCCTCTCTCTCCTCTCTCTCTCTCTCTCTCTCTTCTCTCTCTCTCTCTCACCTGAGTTATGCACGACAACATACCACTCACCCAACACTCACTTTAGCCTACCAAATACACCTTTCTCCTTGCAGTTGTTTAATGGTAATCTCCCTGTCACCCACCAGCCCAGTGTGCATATAACCCCAGGTGTCACAGTACATTTCCACTCTTACTCACCAATGAGCAAGCCATGGAGTAGGTCACGTTTTTCCGAGCTCCTGCTGAAATTGCATTTATTTAATACTTCCTTTGGCTTTGACCCAAAAGAACAGGAACAACAGCCATTAAATTACTTTACTTTGTTCAACTTTTATTTTGTTTTAAAAACCTCTTGACGCTAGGGGTCAGATTTTTGATTTAAAAAAAAATAACGTTCCAAGGTAAACTGACTATTTCTCATGTCCAGATCGTAGAATATGCATATAATTTACAGATTAGGATGAAACACTCCAAAGTTTCCAGAAAGTTGTCAAAATATTGTCTGTGAGTATAACAAATCTGTGTTCGTGTATCTGTGTTTCCTGGCCTCTTCTTCTCATTTAAAGGGGTATCAACCAGATTCTTTCCAATGGCTTCCTCAGGCTGGACCAGGCTTTAGACATAGTTTCAGGCTTTTATTTTGAAAAATGAGCGAGATTTTTCAAAAGTAGTCAGGTGTCCTCGGTTAGTTCTGCGCGCGAGAGGGTAGCTCTCCATTTTCTTTTTCTCTCTTATTGAGTAGGTTACGGTCCGGTTGAAATATATCGATTATGTTTGTTAAAACAACCTGAGGATTGATTATAAAAAACTATTGACATGTTTCTACGACCATTAGGATACTTTTGGAATTTTCGTCGAACAGAACGAGGCTTTGGTTTTCTGAACATAACGCGCAACCCAAATGGCGTTTTTTGTATAAAAGTAATATTTATCGAACAAAAAATAACATTGTGTTGTGTAACTGGGAGTCTCGTGAATGCAAACATCGAAGATTATCAAAGGTAAGCGATTCATTGTATTGCTTTTCTGACTTTCGTGACCAGCTAACCAAGCTAATATAAGGCTATGTTCTAGCATTGATTGATACACTCACAAAAGCTTAGATTGCTTTCGTTGCAATGCATATTTTCTAAATCTGACACGATAGGTGGATTAACAACAAGTAGCTGTGTTTTGGTATATTTCACTTGTGATTGCATGATTATAAATACTTTTAGTAATATTTTGAATCTGATACGTTTGGGAATTTTCTGCTTTCAGGACCGAACGAGGCTGTAATTTCTGACATAACGGCGCAACCCAAATGGCGTTTTTTTGTTAAAAAATAATATTTATTCGAACAAAAATAACATTTATTGTGTAACTGGAGTCTCGTGAGTGCAAACATCCGAAGATTATCAAAGGTAAGGATTCATTTTATATGCTTTCTGACTTTCGTGACCATGTAATTTGGGGCTAGCTGTTTAGCATTGATTGATACACTCACAAAAGCTTGGATTTCTTTCTCTGTAAAGCATATTTTCAAAATCTGACACGATAGGTGATTAACAACGCTAAGCTGTGTTTTGGTATATTTCACTTGTGATTACATGATTATAAATTTTTAGTAATATTTCGCCCTGCAATTCAGCGGTGTTTAGGAAATGATCCCGTAAAAGGTCCGATAGCCGCAGAGAAGTAACGGACCGTACTATAATACAACAAACAATCCTCACTCAACAACGACGGGAACAGAGGTTAATAAATGAACAAGTAATTGGGGAATTGAAACCAGGTGTGTAAGACGGAGACAAAACAAATGGAAATGAAAAGTGGATTGGCGATTGCTTGAAGGCGGTGATGTCGACCGCCAACGCTGCCGCGACAAGGAGAGGGACTTACTTCGGTGGAAAGTCGTGACCCGTCCCCCCTTGACGCCGCAGCGCGCACCGACCTCGGGGAGGACCCGGAGGACGAGGCGCAGGGCGATCCGTATGGAGACGGTGGAACTCCGCAGCAACGAAGGGTCCAAGATGTCCTCCATCAGCACCCAGCATCTCTCCTCCGGAACGTACCTCCTCCATGAGGTACTGAAAGGCCTCCTCGCCGAGAGGCCTCGAGTCCAGGATGGCTCGAAGACATACCCGGGAGCCTCCCTCGATGTCAGAGGGGGGCGGAGGATACCTCCCGCACG
>NW_019943866.1:24376-27322 GCF_002910315.2 Salvelinus sp. IW2-2015
ATAGTTCTCCTCTCTCTCTCTCTCTCTCTCCTCTCTCTCTCCTCTCTCTCTCTCTCTCTTCTCTCTCTCTCTCTCTCCTCTCTCTCTCTCTCTCTCTCTCTCTCTCTCTCTCTCTCTTTCTGCTCTCACCACACACTGGAGTGTATGCACACAAACCATACCCAACACTCACTTTAGCCCCTACCAAATACACATTTCTCCTTGCCAGTTGTTTAATGGTAACTCCCTGTACCCACCAGCCCAGTGTGCATAAACCCCAGGTGTCACAGTACATTTCCACTCTTACTCACCAATGAGCAAGCCATGGAGTAGGTCACGTTTTTCCGAGCTCCTGCTGAAATTGCATTTATTTAATACTTCCTTTGCGCTTTGACCCAAAAAGAACCAGGGAACACAGCCATTAAATTACTTTACTTTGTTCAACTTTTATTTTGTTTTAAAACCTCTTGACGCTAGGGGTCAGATTTTTGATTTAAAAAAAAATAACGTTCCCAAGGTAACTGACTATTTCTCATGTCCAGATCGTAGAATATGCATATAATTTACAGATTAGGATAGAAAACACTCCAAAGTTTCAAAGTTGTCAAAATATTGTCTGTGAGTATAACAAATCTGTGTTCTGTATCTGTGTTTCCTGGCCCATCTTTCTTCCATTTAAAGGGGTATCAACCAGATTCCTTTTCCAATGGCTTCCTCAGGCTGTGACCAGGCTTTAGACATAGTTTCAGGCTTTTATTTTGAAAAATGAGCGAGATTTTTTCAAAAGTAGTCAGGTGTCTCGGATTAGTTCCTGCGCGCGAGAGGGTAGCTCTCCATTTTCTTTTTCTCTCTTATTGAGTAGGTTAGTCGCGGTTGAAATATTATCGATTATGTTTGTTAAAAACAACCTGAGGTTGATTATAAAAAACATATGACATGTTTCTACGACCATTACGGATACTTTTTGGAATTTTCGTCGAACAGAACGAGGCTTTGGTTTTCTGAACATAACGCGCAACCCAAATGGCGTTTTTTTGTTATAAAAGTAATATTATCGAACAAAAATAACATTTGTTGTGTAACTGGGAGTTCGTGAATGCAAACATCCGAAGATTATCAAAGGTAAGCGATTCATTGTATTGCTTTTCTGACTTTCGTGACCAAGCTAACCAAGCTAATATAGCTAACTGTTTCTAGCATTGATTGATACACTCACAAAAGCTTAGATTGCTTTGTTGCAATGCATATTTTCTAAATCTGACACGATAGGTGGATTAACAACAAGCTAAGCTGTGTTTTGGTATATTTCACTTGTGATTGCATGATTATAATACTTTTAGTAATATTTTGAATCTGATACGTTTGGGGTGAGGGGTGTATGGAAGCCCACCTCAGATTCCTGGAGAGTACCAGCGACCACCGGCCTGAGGAGAGACACATGGAACGAGGGATTAATACGGTAATCAGGGGGAAGCTGTAACCTGTAGCATACCTCGTTCAGTCTCCTCAGGACTTTGAATGGCCCCACAAACCGCGGACCCAGCTTCCGGCAGGGCAGAACAGCCTTCAGGTGATCAAAAGCCCTGTCCGCCTCAGCCGACCACTGCAGCCGCACCGGTCCCCCCTTCAGCAGTGAGGTAATGGGAGCTGCTACCTGACCAAAACCCCGAATAAACCTCCGGTAATAGTTGGCAAACCTAGAAACCGGTGCACTTCCTTTACCGTGGTGGGAGTCGGCCAATTATGCACGGCTGAAATGCGGTCACTCTCCATCTCCACCCCTGACGTGGAAATGCGGTACCCTAGGAAGGAGACGGACTGTTGGAAGAACAGACATTTCTCAGCCTTGACGTACAGGTCATGCTCCAACAGTCGACCAAGCACCCTGTGCACCAGGGACACATGCTRSGCGCGTGTAGCGGAGTATATCAGAATGTCGTCAGAAAATCTCYTCAACAAAGGCCTGGAAGAATGATGGAGTATTCATCATGGCCTCCCTAATCGGTGGCCTCCCTAATCAGCCRTGACCCTAATGGTCGACTATCTAGGGCGTGCACAGGGAAGGGCATGTCCACAGGAACAAGGGGAATCCCTAAACTATGGGCAAATGAARGGTCAATAAAATTCCCAGCTGCGCCTGAATCTACGAGCYCCTTATGCTGGGAATGTGGGGAAAACTCAGGAAATGTGATAAACACATACATGTGGCCAACAGGGGGCTCTGGGTGAGCCTGGTGCCGACTTACCTGGGGTGACACGATACTGCACTGCCTGCTGCCTCGACTCCCTGAGGAACTTCCCCAGCACCGACAAGCAGTGTGCCCTCTGCGGCCACAGATGGTGCAGGGAATTGCCGGGCCCCTACTCCGGTCGCCCTAAGTGCAGCACCCTCCAGCTCCATGGGCGTCGGAGCGGAGGTGTTTGGGGATGGAACTGACAGACCCCGATCCGGACGTCCGCGGGTAGCCAGCAGGTTGTCCAGCCGGATGGACAAGTCACCAGCTGGTCCAACGTGAGGGTGGTGTCTCGACAGGCACACTCCCGACGGACGTCTCCTGCAGACTGCACGCGGTAGTGATCGATCAGGGCCCTGTTGTTCCATCCCCGCGCTGGCTGCCAGGGTCCGGAAGTCCAAAGCGAAATCCTGCGCACTCCTTGTCCCCTGCTTCAAGTGGAACAGATGTTCACCCCCGCTTGACCCTCAGGCGGATGAACGAAAGAACAAAGACAGAGACAAAACAAATGGAAAATGAAAAGTGGATCGGCGATGGCTAGAAGGCCGGTGACGTCGCCCGCGAACACCGCACAGCAGGAGAGGACGACTTCGGCGGAAGTCGTGACAATAAGCACAGTTCTATTATTAGGTTATGTAATTTCTTTAAGAAGTTGCTGCTATTTAGTGGTATTGCTGTAAAATGTGATTCATAATGTTTTATACATTCTTGTTAGTGCCTGTTGCGTGTGGTG
>NW_019943866.1:30489-34756 GCF_002910315.2 Salvelinus sp. IW2-2015
CAGGTAGGCAGTTGGGAAAGTTCTCATTTACAACTGCGACCTGGCCAAGATTAAGCAAGAGCAGTGCGACACAAACAACAACACAGAGTTACACATGGAATAACAAACGTACAGTCAATAATACAGTAGAAAAATATAAATTATGAGCAACTTGTTTTAAATTCTTCACTATTTCAGCAGGGCTCTCTACTCGATAGGTTTATTGTTCCCCACAACAAGAACATCATGTGTGGATATCTTTGCGTGGGGATTAGTGGTTACCCTGTTTTATTAGGTGACCGGGGGGGATCTTTTTCATACCAGACTTCAGAATATCTTTTGTTTATGTTTTTTATTCTTCTTCTTCAAACTTTTTTTTATTTTTATTAGCTATTTCTTGAAAAACGTTTAATGGATAAATTGTTATTGTAATTTAATGGATAAATTGTTATTGTAATCTGGCATCTATCCTTTTCCCACCTGACTTTACATGGCTAGGCCTAATATCAAGAGAGGGACAGCTGGTTGCTCGGTCACTTCTGCTAGCTGGAATGTTACATTTCTAAATCCCCCAGCGAAATGTAAAATGGTTCTTCCTCATTTAAATCACCTTAAAGTAGATATCGCCTTTCTTCAGGAGACACATCTCCGCACTTTCAACCCCTCTCGTTTAAAAGGAGGGTGGGTCAGTCAATCATATCATTCCAATTTTCATTCTAAAACTTGAGGAGCAGCCATTTTAATTGGCAAAAAAATACAGTTCGCAATGTCAAGTGTATAGGCAGACTCAGCAGGCCGTTTCATTATTGTAGTAGGAAGACTGCATAATACAGCTGTTATCTTGGCTAACATTTATGCACGAAACTGGAATAACAGCTCAGTCTTCACAAATGTATTTTCGCGATGACCAAATATGGACACACACCACCTAWTGCTAGGTGGTGATATGAATTGTGTACTGTCGCCCAATCTGGATCGTAGCTCTCCTAAGGTATCATCTTCATCAAAGACAGTATCCATAATTAAGCTTTTTCTTAAGACATATGGCATATCTGATGCGTGGCGTTTCTGTAATCCCACACCAAGGGAGTATTATTTTTCCTCGCCAGTTCATAAGACCTTCTCACCTATAGACTACTMTATCCTAGACAATAGTGTTGTGTCTTTGGCTATGCCGGATMAAGTAATATGACATGCTATTCTKTAAAATCTTTTCTCTGTCATTTATTTTACCGGATTGAGCTAATCATGTAAATGTAATTAACTAGAAAGTCAGGGCACCACAAAATAATATTTATAGAGRAGTTATCTTCCGAATAAACTCTTAAAGACCTAGTAATATTTTACATCAATAGCAGTCAATATTAATAATCATCACCTTATTTCAGTCTCATCTGAAAGTTGTAAATTATTATTCTTCACGAACCCTGGCTAACAAGTTGAATCAGCAATACAAAATTGGGTTTAATTATTTATTTACTAAATACCAAACTAATCACACAGAATTACATATACACAGAATGAATCATACATTGATTACATATTATGTCATAAAGGTGTCACCAGGTAGGCCAGTTGGGAACAAGTTCTCATTTACAACTGCGACCTGGCCAAGATAAAGCAAAGCAGTGCGACAAAACAACAACACAGAGTTACACATGGAATAAACAACGTACAGTCAATAATACAGTAGAAAAAATATAAATTATGAGAAACTTGTTTTAAATTCTTCACTATTTCAGCAGGGCTCTCTACTCGATAGGTTTATTGTTCCCCACAACAAGAACATCATGTGTGGATATCTTTGCGTGGGGATTAGTGGTTACCCTGTTTTATTAGGTGACCGGGGGGGATCTTTTTCATACCAGACTTCAGAATATCTTTTGTTTATGTTTTTATTCTTCTTCTTCAACTTTTTTTATTTTTATTAGCTATTTCTTGAAAAACGTTTAATGGATAAATTGTTATTGTAATTTAATGGATAAATTGTTATTGTAATCTGGCATCTATCCTTTTCCCACCTGACTTTACATGGCTAGGCCTAATATCAAGAGAGGGACAGCTGGTTGCTCGGTCACTTCTGCTAGCTGGAATGTTACATTTCTAAATCCCCCAGCGAAATGTAAAATGGTTCTTCCTCATTTAAATCACCTTAAGTAGATATCGCCTTTCTTCAGGAGACACATCTCCGCACTTTCACCCCCTCTCGTTTAAAAGGAGGGTGGGTCAGTCAATCATCAATTCCAATTTTCATTCTAAAACTTGAGGAGCAGCCATTTAATTGGCAAAAAAATACAGTTCGCAATGTCAAGTGTATAGGCAGACTCAGCAGGCCGTTTCATTATTGTAGTAGGAAGACTGCATAATACAGCTGTTATCTTGGCTAACATTTATGCACGAAACTGGAATACACGCTCAGTCTTCACAAATGTATTTTCGCGATGACCAAATATGGACACACACCACCTATTGCTAGGTGTGATATGAATTGTGTACGTCGCCCAATCTGGATCGTAGCTCTCCTAAGGTATCATCTTCATCAAGACAGTATCCATAATTAAGCTTTTTCTTAAGACATATGGCATATCTGTATGCGTGGCGTTTCTGTAATCCCACACCAAGGGAGTATTATTTTTCCTCGCCAGTTCATAAGACCTTCTCACCTATAGACTACTTTATCCTAGACAATAGTGTTGTGTCTTTGGCTATGCGGATAAGTAATATGACATGCTATTCTCTAAAATCTTTTCTCTGTCATTTATTTTACCGGATTGAGCTAATCATGTAAATGTAATTAACTAGAAAGTCAGGGCACCACAAAATAATATTATAGAGCAGTTATCTTCCGAATAAACTCTTAAAGACCTAGTATTATTTTACATCAATAGCAGTCAATATTAATAATCATCACCTTATTTCAGTCTCATCTGAAAGTTGTAAATTTATTATTCTTCACGAACCCTGGCTAACAAGTTGAATCAGCAATAAAAATTGGGTTTAATTATTTATTTACTAAATACCAAACTAATCACACAGAATTACATATACACAGAATGAATCATACATTGATTACATATTATGTCATAAAGGTGTCACGGTCGTCGTAAGATAGACCAAGGTGCAGCATGAATAGAGTTCCACATAATTTGAATCACTGAAACTCACCTACCAAAAACAAACAACCAAACGAAACGTGAAGCTACTGGTATGCACTCAGGCAACTCAATGTAGACAAGATCCCACAACACAAACGAGGCAAATGGCTACCTAAATATGATCCCCAATCAGAGAACGATAAACAGCTGTCTCTGATTGGGAACCATATAGGCCAACATAGACATACAAAACCCTAGACATACACCACCCTAGACATACAAAACCATAGACATACAAAACCCTAGACATAACAAAACTAGCGTACCCACCCTAGTCACACCCTGACCTAACCAAAATATATAGAAAACAGAGACATCTAATGTCAGGGCGTGACAGTACCCCCCCCCCCCAAAGGTGCGGACCCCGCGCCAAACCTGAACCTATAGGGGTGGGTCCGGGTGGGCATCTACCCTTGGTGGCGGCTCTGGTTCTGGACGCAGCTCTGGAAGCTCCGGACCATGGGTCGTCTCTGGAGGCCCCGGACCGTGGATCGTCGCCGGAAGCTCCGGACCGTGAGTCGTCTCTGGAGGCCCCGGACTGTGGATCGTCGCCGGAGGCTCCGGACCATAGATCATCGCAGGAGGCTCTGGACTGAGAACCCCTGCTGAAGGCTCTGGCCGGCGTCCGGCGCTGGATGCTCTGGACCGCCGACCGTCGCTGGAGGCTTGGAGCCGACTTAAATTAATCGTGTAACAATTAGCTCCACTAGGATCTGGGGCACCATGAGAGTGGTTCTTTAAAAGTTACCATCTCCCGAATTAAACTCTAGGTCTTTACCTATCCCATCCATAAACAGTCAACTTATTCATGCTAACCTCGTATATATCATCATTCTGAACAGTCGTAACCTTGCATCTGCAAAACTCAAGCGATACTTATGACTCAGTAATACACAAATTGGTTGAATTATTTATTTACTAGCTAACTAAATGTTAACACAGGATAAACATACACACTTAATATATTAAAACAGGTCCCTAGCGGACCGACAACATAATGGCTGCTTGTTAGAAAGATGTAGAGGGCGAGATAGAGAGAGAGCAGACACTTAAAGTGCATTTTGAAACTACTCTCACTTGTTTTTTGCCACAGAACCGCCGCCTCTTTGAGTAAGAAATCAAATAAAATCGCC
>NW_019943866.1:40913-42366 GCF_002910315.2 Salvelinus sp. IW2-2015
AGTCCACGAAAATCGCTCGTTAAATATGAGGACCAAATGTGCAGCGTGACGAGTACAATATCTCTGTGATCGAATTGTATTTGTCACATACGCCGAATACAACAGGTGTAGGTAGACCTTACAGTGAAATGCTTACCTACAAGACCTTAACCAACAATGCAGTTTTAAGAAAWAATAKCCCCCCAAAAAAGAAAAAAGAAATAAGTTACAAATAATTAAAGAGCAGCAGTAAAATAACAAGAGCGAGGCTATATACAGGGGGTACCGGTACAGAGTCAATGTGCGGGGGCACTGGTTAGTCAAGGTAATTGAGGTAATATGTCAACATCGTCCCCAAAATCACATCTGTATATGAATGGCAGGGGAAGATCCAYGAGGATAGTGAAGTTTTGCTGATGATAAAGACCAGAAGCTTAATCATAGTAGTGAAATTATMAATGTATTTACGTGAAATGACTTGGTTCTTTGTGTATTTCTGTCAGAACCAGGCCGCCTTGGAAAGGGAGTTGGGCCTTTTTGCGGCACGCTTGTAAGGTTCTGATTGTCCAAAAGGGGTTCCCAACCATCTTCTACTGTTGTTTTCCTCTGCCGTCGTCCGGTATACTGTGATTTGTCGTGTAGTCCTAAACAGAACTACAGAGTTTATTCTACTTCTATTAGCTCTGGAAGATGCTTATTTTAGGATAGGCTAACCAGCCGTTTCAATGGTGGGGTGATGAGAGTAGCGTACTACAGTGATTTGAAAAGAGTAGTAGAATGTTCCCACTTAAATTCACTTTCGAAGATACTTTACTCAGGACAGCTAATCAGCCATACCAGTGATTGTCCTGGAGGTGACTTTATCGTCTCTACCTCGTGTTGAGATTCACAGTTCAAACCAATTTAAACATGCGCTGCAGCTCTACGTCTCTCTGGTCTGATATGTTAATTCTTAACCCATCATTTTATACAGTTTGTTCCAAAGGGTGGTTCCGTCAGGCTGACACGCTCTCTGAKCTCACTCAAGGGCGTGACTTGTCACTTGTACAAAGTTATGTAAAACTATTTTCTCTTATGGCTCCTAAAATCATGTCCCTCTCATAACAACACTTACCACAATTAACTTCAATAGAAAGTTAACAAAAATAGATAAGATTCTGCAACCATGGAGAGGTAAATACTTGCCTAATTYTTAAAAAATCACATTAACTTCTCTGCCCTACGGATCCCTTTTKCGGGATKATTTTCCTAAACAACCGCTGAATTGTAGGGCGCTAAATATTACTAAAAATATTTATAATCATGCAATCACAAGTGAAATATACCAAAACACAGCTTAGCTTGTTGTTAATACACCTATCGTGTCAGATTTTGAAAATATGCTTTACAGAGAAAGAAATCCAAGCTTTTGTGAGTGTATCAATCAATGCTTACATGGCATCTGGCTACTCCAGATGACTCCATTTTTAACAAA
>NW_019943866.1:44250-50644 GCF_002910315.2 Salvelinus sp. IW2-2015
AGAACAGCTAGCCCCAAATTGCATGGTCACGAAAGTCAGAAAAGCAATAAAATGAATCGCTTACCTTTGATAATCTTCGGATGTTTGCACTCACGAGACTCCCAGTTACACAATAAATGTTCTTTTTGTTCGATAATATTACTTTTATAACAAAAAAACGCCATTTGGGTTGCGCGTTATTTTCAGAAAACTACAGCCTCGTTCCGGTCCTGAAAGCCAGAAGAAAATCCCCAACGTATCAGATTCAAAAATATTCTAAAAATATTTATAATCATGCAATCACAAGTGAAATATACCAAAACACAGCTTAGTTGTTGTTAATCCACCTATCGTGTCAGATTGAGAAAATATGCATTGCAACGAAAGCAATCTAAGCTTTTGTGAGTGTATCAATCAATGCTAGAACAGTTAGCCTTATATTAGCTTGGTTAGCTTGGTCACGAAAGTCGAAAAGCAATAAAATGAATGCTAACCTTGATCATTTTGGATGTTTGCACTCACGAGACTCCCAGTTACACAACAAATGTATTTTTTGTTCGATAAATATTACTTTTATAACAAAAAAACGCTAATTGGGTTGCGCGTTATGTTCAGAAAACCAAAGCCTCGTTCCATTCGACGAAAATTCCAAAAAGTATCCGTAATGGTCGTCGTAGAAACATGTCAAATGTTTTTTATAATCAATTCTCAGGTTGTTTTTAACAAACATAATCGATAATATTTCAACCGGACCGTAACCTACTCAATAAGAGAGAAAAAGAAATGTCGAGCTACCCTCTCGCGCGCAGGACTAATCCGAGGACACCTGACTACTTTTGAAAAATCTCGCTCATTTTTCAAAATAAAAGCCTGAAACTATATGTCTAAAGCCTGGTCACAGCCTGAGGAAGCCATTGGAAAAGGAATGGTTAATACGCCTTTAAATGGAAGAAAGAGGGGCCAGGAAACATGTAATTATATGCATATTCTACGATCTGGACCTGAGAAATAGTCTGTTTCATTGGGAATGTTATTTAAAAAAAAAGATTTGACCCCTAGCGTCAAGAGGTTAACTCTTTGGTCCTATCACAGTTTACTTACTTGCTAATGGCACTGGCTACTACAGATGACTCGTTTAAAAAAATCATATGAGCAAAAAATTACATTTTATTTGGAATGCTTAGCCAGACAAAATTAAACATGCTATTTTATATAATCAATGAGTTTGGGTGGCTAAAATGATTGAATATTAAAGCTTTTAACCTCTCACTAAAAGCATCACTCATACATAAGTTATACTTAAACCCAAAATGGATCTCCAGTAGATTATTAAGAAGGCTCATCCTTTGTTCCAAAATGGCCTTTTGCCTTCATACAGATTACACTTCTCAATTCGACTAATTGAAAGTGAAATGTTGTTTAAAGTATCACCCTTTCTTAAACAAGCCATACAAAGCTGGTTACAATTTCAGTTTTATCCTCCATAAAATATAGAATAAATATTACAATAAATGTTATGGTTAAACTATAATATACTGATAAAAAAACATTATTTCAGATTTTTTTTAATTTAAATGTATTAATGATATTATGAATAGAAACGGGGGGTTATGCCACATATACAGATATCGAAAATATATGGGAATCTCGCTCCAAACGTATAACCAACTGATTGCAGCACTACCCACAAAATGGAGGAGGCAAGTGAAAAAGGGAGAAGGTAGGGAACTTGTTTTCCTGCCATATATTTAAAGATACAATTGCTGAAAGGAACTGGTATAAATAGAAAAATATGCCAGTTTCATTTGAGGACAAAAGTGTTGACAGCTGCGCCATACAGGTTGTAAATGAATGGGAAGAGATTTTATTGTACCGATTCCATGGCACATGGTTTATGAACTGGTACAAAAAACAACACTTGATTCAACACTGAGTTTTCAATTAAATTATTATATAAAATTCTTGCCACAACAGAATGCTATATATATGGGGCATACAACAGTCTCAGCTCTGTAGATTTTGCTGTGAAGAGACAGAATCAATAGATCATTTTCTGGTATTGCCCCCATGTACAGTCCCTTGCAAGGTTTCACCACCTTTGGCGTTTTTCCTTTTTGGTGATTACAACCTGTAATTTAAATAGATTTTTATTTGGATTTCATGTAATGGACAGACACAAATAGTCCAACTTGGTGAAGTGAAAAAAATTACGTTTCAATGTATTATTTTTTTACTGGAAAAGTGGTGTGTGCATATCTATTCACCCCTTTGCTATGAAGCCTCTAAATAAGATCTGGTGCAACCAATTACCTTCAGAGTCACATAATAGTTTTTAAAAAGTCAACCTGTGTGCAATCTAAGTGTCACAGGATCTGTCAATGATCTAGTTATGTTCTGAAAGGCCCCAAGTCTGCAACACCACTATCAAGGGGCACCACCAAGCAGCGCGCACCATGAAGACCAAGAGCCTCTCAAACAGGTCAGGGACAAAGTTGTGGAGAAGTACAGATCAGGGTTGGGTTATAAAAAATATCCAAAACTTTGAACATCCCACGGAGCACCATTAAATCCATTATTAAAAAATGGAAAGAATATGGCACCACAACAAACCAGCCAAGAGAGGGCCGCCCACCGAAACAAACAGACCAGGCAAGGAGGGCATTAATCAGAGAGGCAACAAAGAGACAAAAGATAACCTGAAGGAGCTGCAAAGCTCCACAGCGGAGATTGTAGTATCTGTCCATAGGACCACTTTAAACCGTACACTCCACAGAGCTGGCTTTACGGAAGAGTGGACAAAAAGCCATTGCTTAAAGAAAAAAATAAGCAAACATGTTTGGTGTTTGCAAAAACATATGGAAGAAGGTACTCTGATCAGATAGAGACTAAAATGGAGCTTTTTGGCCATCAGGAAAATGCTATGTCTGGTGCAAACCAACACCTCTCATCACCCAGAGAACACCTACGCCACAGTGAAGCATGGTGGTGGCAGCTCATGCCGTGGGGATGTTTTTCATTGGCCGGAACTGGGAACTGGTCAGAATTGAAGGAATTGATGGATGGCGCTAAATACAGGGAAATTCTTGAGGGAAACCTGTTTCAGTCTTCCAGAGATTTGAGACTGGGGCGGAGGTTCACCTTCCAGCAGGACGTGACCCTAAGTATACTGCTAAAGCAAACACTCGAGTGGTTTAAGGGGAAAAATTTAAATGTCTTGGAATGGCTAGTCAAAGCCCAGATCTCAATCCAAATGAGAATCTGTGGTATGACTTAAAGATTGCTGTACACCAGAGGAACCCATCAATCTTGAAGGAGCTGGAGCAGTTTTTCCTTGCAAAAATCCCAGTGGCTAGTGTGCCAAGCTTATAAAGACATACCCCAAGAGACTTGCAGCTGTAATTGCTGCAAAGAGTGGCTCTACAAAGTATTGAATTTGGGGGGGTTAATAGTTAGCACGCTCAAGATTTCATTTTTGTCTTATTTCTTGTTTTTGTTTCACAATAAAGAATATTTTGCATCTTTAAAGTGGTAGGCATGTTGTGAAAATCAAATGATACAAACCCCCCAAAAATCAATTTCATTCCAGGTTGTAAGGCAACAAAATAGGAAAAATCAATCGGGGGGTGAAGACTTTCACAAGCCCTGTAGATTGTTTCTGGTCAAAGGTTCAGGAATGGTTAAAAAATCACAACATGCACTTCAAATTATCATTACAAATAGTAGTGTTGGGCAATATGGAAAGCCATAGTTTAGTCAAATAATATAATACACTCGCAGGAAAGGTTTTCATCTTTAGCTCACAATCTGTGGATACTATACGATTAGAAAAATTCTAAATGTACACTACCTCTTCAAAAGTTTGAAATGTCCTTGTTTTCGAAAGAAAAGCACATTTTTTGTCCATTCAAATATATCAAATTGATCAAGAAATACAGTGATGACGACATTGTTATGTTGTAAATTACTATTGTAGCTGGAAACGGCTGATTTTTATGAGTGAAAAGATACCTACCATAGGTAGTGACAGAGGCCACAGTGATTATCTAGAGGATCAGTGACTATCTTCGGAAGTTAAGTCTGCTGTGCCCCATCCCTGGGTCCACATTGTGTCTCATATGAGCAAAAAATATTACATTTTATTTGGAATGCTTAGCCAGACAAAATTAAACATGCCTATTTATATAATACAATGAGTTTGGGTGGCTAAAATGATTGAATATTAAAGCTTTTAACCTCTCACTAAAAGCATCACTCATACATAAGTTATACTTAAACCCAAAATGGATCTCCAGTAGATTATTAAGAAAGGCTCATCCTTTGTTCCAAAATGGCCTTTTTGCCTTCATACAGATTACAACTTCTCAATTCCGACTAATTGAAAGTGAAATGTTGTTTAAAGTATCACCCTTTCTTAAACAAGCCATACAAAGCTGGTTACAATTTCAGTTTTATCCTCCAMAAAATATAGAATAAATATTACAATAAATGTTATGGTTAAACTATAATATACTGATAAAAAAACATTATTTCAGATTTTTTTWAATTTAAATMTATTAATGATATTATGAATAGAAACGGGGGAGTTATGCCACATATYCAGATATCGAAAATATATGGGAATATCTGCTCCAAACGTATAACCAACTGATTGCAGCACTACCACAAAAATGGAGGAGGCAAGTGAAAAAGGGAGAAGGTAGGGAACTTGTTTTCCTGCCATATATTAAAGATACAAATTGCTGAAAGGAACTGGTATAAATAGAAAAATATGCCAGTTTCATTTGAGGACAAAAGTGTTGACAGCTGCGCCATACAGGTTGTAAATGAATGGGAAGAGATTTTRATTGTACCGATTCCATGGCACATGGTTTATGAACTGGTACAAAAAACAACACTTGATTCAACACTGAGTTTTTCAATTAAATTATTATATACAATTCTTGCCACCAACAGAATGCTATATATATGGGGCATACAACAGTCTCAGCTCTGTAGATTTTGCTGTGAAGAGACAGAATCAATAGATCATTTATTCTGGTATTGCCCCCATGTACAGTCCCTTGCAAAGGTATTCACCACCTTTGGCGTTTTTCCTATTTTGGTGCATTACAACCTGTAATTTAAATAGATTTTTATTTGGATTTCATGTAATGGACAMACACAAAATAGTCCAACTTGGTGAAGTGAAAAAAATWACGTTTCAATGTATTATTTTTTTACTGGAAAAGTGGTGRGTGCATATCTATTCACCCCTTTGCTATGAAGCCTCTAAATAAGATCTGGTGCAACCAATTACCTTCAGAAGTCACATAATTAGTTTTAAAAAGTCCACCTGTGTGCAATCTAAAAGTGTCACAGGATCTGTCACATGATCTCAGTATATGTTCTGAAAGGCCCCAGAGTCTGCAACACCACTAATCAAGGGGCACCACAAAGCAAGCGCCACCATGAAGACCAAGGAGCTCTCCAAACAGGTCAGGGACAAAGTTGTGGAGAAGTACAGATCAGGGTTGGGTTATAAAAAAATATCCAAAACTTTGAACATCCCACGGAGCACCATTAAATCCATTATTAAAAAATGGAAAGAATATGGCACCACAACAAACCAGCCAAGAGAGGGCCGCCCACCAAAACAAACAGACCAGGCAAGGGGGCATTAATCAGAGAGGCAACAAAGAGACCAAAGATACACCTGAAGGAGCTGCAAAGCTCCACAGCGGAGATTGTAGTATCTGTCCATAGGACCACTTTAAACCGTACACTCCACAGAGCTGGGCTTTACGGAAGAGTGGCCACAAAAAAGCCATTGCTTAAAGAAAAAAATAAGCAAACATGTTTGGTGTTTGCCAAACATATGGAAGAAGGTACTCTGATCAGATAGACTAAAATTGAGCTTTTTGGCCATCAAGGAAAATGCTATGTCTGGTGCAAACCCAACACCTCTCATCACCCAGAAACACCTACGCCACAGTGAAGCATGGTGGTGGCAGCATCATGCCGTGGGGATGTTTTTCATTGCCGGGACTGGGAAACTGGTCAGATTGAAGGAATTGATGGATGGCGCTAAATACAGGGAAATTCTTGAGGGAAACCTGTTTCAGTCTTCCAGAGATTTGAGACTGGGGCGGAGGTTCACCTTCCAGCAGGACAGTGACCCTAAGTATACTGCTAAAGCAACACTCGAGTGGTTTAAGGGGAAAATTTAAATGTCTTGGAATGGCCTAGTCAAAGCCCAGATCTCAATCCAAATGAGAATCTGTGGTATGACTTAAAGATTGCTGTACACCAGAGGAACCCATCAATCTTGAAGAAGCTGGAGCAGTTTTCCTTGCAAAAATCCCAGTGGCTAGATGTGCCAAGCTTATAAGGACATACCCAAGAGACTTGCAGCTGTAATTGCTGCAAAAGGTGGCTC
>NW_019943866.1:52917-58460 GCF_002910315.2 Salvelinus sp. IW2-2015
AATAAATGTTATGGTTAAACTATAATATACTGATAAAAAAACATTATTTCAGATTTTTAATTTAAATGTATTAATGATATTATGAATAGAAACGGGGGAGTTATGCCACATATACAGATATCGAAAATATATGGGAATATCTGCTCCAAACGTATAACCAACTGATTGCAGCACTCCACAAAAATGGAGGAGGCAAGTGAAAAAGGGAGAAGGTAGGGAACTTGTTTTCCTGCCATATATTAAAGATACAAATTGCTGAAAGGAACTGGTATAAATAGAAAAATATGCCAGTTTCATTTGAGGACAAAAGTGTTGACAGCTGCGCCATACAGGTTGTAAATGAATGGGAAGAGATTTTTATTGTACCGATTCCATGGCACATGGTTTATGAACTGGTACAAAAAACAACACTTGATTCAACACTGAGTTTTTCAATTAAATTATTATAAAATTCTTGCCACCAACAGAATGCTATATATATGGGGCATACAACAGTCTCAGCTCTGTAGATTTTGCTGTGAGAGAGCAGAATCAATAGATCATTTATTCTGGTATTGCCCCCATGTACAGTCCCTTGCAAAGGTATTCACCACCTTTGGCGTTTTTCCTATTTTGGTGCATTACAACCTGTAATTAAATAGATTTTTATTTGGATTTCATGTAATGGACAGACACAAAATAGTCCAACTTGGTGAAGTGAAAAAAATTACGTTTCAATGTATTATTTTTTTACTGGAAAAGTGGTGTGTGCATATCTATTCACCCCTTTGCTATGAAGCCTCTAAATAAGATCTGGTGCAACCAATTACCTTCAGAAGTCACATAATTAGTTTTAAAAAGTCCACCTGTGTGCAATCTAAGTGTCACAGGATCTGTCACATGATCTCAGTATATGTTCTGAAAGGCCCCAGAGTCTGCAACACCACTAATCAAGGGGCACCACCAAGCAAGCGCCACCATGAAGACCAAGAGCTCTCCAAACAGGTCAGGGACAAAGTTGTGGAGAAGTACGATCAGGGTTGGTGTAAAAAAAATATCCAAAACTTTGAACATCCCACGGAGCACCATTAAATCCATTATTAAAAAATGGAAAGAATATGGCACCACAACAAACCAGCCAAGAGAGGGCCGCCCACCGAAACAAACAGACCAGGCAAGGAGGGCATTAATCAGAGAGCACACGAGACCAAAGTAACCTGAAGGAGCTGCAAAGCTCCACAGCGGAGATTGTAGTATCTGTCCATAGGACCACTTTAAACCGTACACTCCACAGAGCTGGGCTTTACGGAAGAGTGGCCCAAAAAAAGCCATTGCTTAAAAAAAAAATAAGCAAACATGTTTGGTGTTTGCCAAACATATGGAAGAAGGTACTCTGATCAGATAGACTAAAATTGAGCTTTTTGGCCATCAAGGAAAATGCTATGTCTGGTGCAACCCAACACCTCTCATCACCCAGAGAACACCTACGCCACAGTGAAGCATGGTGGTGGCAGCATCATGCCGTGGGGATGTTTTTCATTGGCCGGGACTGGAAACTGGTCAGAATTGAAGGAATTGATGGATGGCGCTAAATACAGGGAAATTCTTGAGGGAAACCTGTTTCAGTCTTCCAGAGATTTGAGACTGGGGCGGAGGTTCACCTTCCAGCAGGACAGGACCCTAAGTATACTGCTAAAGCAACACTCGAGTGGTTTAAGGGGAAAAATTTAAATGTCTTGGAATGGCCTAGTCAAAGCCCAGATCTCAATCCAAATGAGAATCTGTGGTATGACTTAAAGATTGCTGTACACCAGAGGAACCCATCAATCTTGAAGGAGCTGGAGCAGTTTTCCTTGCAAAATCCCAGTGGCTAGATGTGCCAAGCTTATAAAGACATACCCAAGAGACTTGCAGCTGTAATTGCTGCAAAAGGTGGCTCTACAAAGATTGATTGGGGGGGTTAATAGTTATGCACGCTCAAGATTTCATTTTTTTGTCTTATTTCTTGTTTGTTTCACAATAAAGAATATTTTGCATCTTTAAAGTGGTAGGCATGTTGTGAAAATCAAATGATACAACCCCCCAAAAATCAATTTTCATTCCAGGTTGTAAGGCAACAAAATAGGAAAAATTCCAAGGGGGGTGAAGACTTTCACAAGCTCCTGTAGATTGTTTCTGGTCAAAGGTTCAGGAATGGTTAAAAAATCACAACACCAACATGCACTTCAAATTATCATTACAAATAGTAGTGTTGGGCAATATGGAAAGCCATAGTTAGTCAAAAAATAATATAATAACACTCGCAGGAAAGGTTTTCATCTTTAGCTGACAATCTGTGGATACTATACGATTAGAAAAATTCTAAATGTACACTACCCTTCAAAAGTTTGAAATGTCCTTGTTTTCGAAAGAAAAGCACATTTTTTGTCCATTCAAATAATATCAAATTGATCAGAAATACAGTGTAGACATTGTTATTGTTGTAAATMACTATTGTAGCTGGAAACGGCTGATTTTTTATGGAATATCTACATAGGTGTACAGAGGCCCATTATCAGCAARCATCACTCCTGTGTTCCAATGGCACGTTGTGTTAGCTAATCCAAGTTTATKATTTTAAAAGGATAATTGCTCATTAGAAAACCCTTTTGCAATTAMGTTAGCACAGCTGAAAACTGTTTGAGCTGATWAAAAAAAGCWATAAAACTGAAGCTTTTCTCTCAAAAACAAGGACATTTCGAAGTGACCCCAAACTTMTGAACGGTAGTGTATGTAAAACATCACAGCACAATTGAAAAATAGGGTGGTGATAGGTGGGATGGGCTGAGGGTTGGGATTAAAGATCTTATGTTTGGTAATGCATTATTGTTGTGTTGACTGCCTTATATAAAAGTACCATGAATGCAAAATGTGTATGTAAAATGTATATGTAAAATGTACGTAAATGTAGCAAAAAAGCTGTAAAAAAATAAATAAAGATATTTGTCCTCCAAAGAGGGGGGGTGGTGGAGAGGTAAATAATAAAACATTTATAATAATAAAAAACAACAACACTATCAACAAGGCAGGTCCTACAGGCCTTGGTTTTGTCGCACCTGGACTATTGTTCAGTTGTGTGGTCAGGTGCCACAAAGGACTGGAGATGGGAAACACTGTTGGGGTACTGGAGGACTGGAGATGGGAAACACTGTTGGGGTACTGGAGGACTGGAGATGGGAAACACTGTTGGGGTACTGGAGACTGGAGATGGGAAACACTGTTGGGGTACTGGAGGACTGGAGATGGGAACACTGTTGGGGTACTGGAGGACGGAGATGGGAAACACTGTTGGGTACTGGAGGACTTGGAGATGGGAAACACTGTTGGGGTACTGGAGACTGGAGATGGGAAACACTGTTGGGGTACTTGGAGGACTGGAGAATGGAAACACTGTTGGGGTACTGGAGACTGGAGATGGGAAAACACTGTTGGGGACTGGAGGACTGGAGATGGGAAACACTGTTGGGGTACTGGAGGACTGGAGATGGGAAACCACTGTTGGGGTATCTGGAGGACTGGAGATGGGAAACACTGTTGGGGTACTGGAGGACTGGAGATGGGGAAACACTGTTGGGGTACTGGAGAGGACTGGAGGATGTGGGGTACAGGAAGACACTTTGGTTGGGGTAAACTGGAGGACTGGAGATGGGAAACACTGTTGGGGTACTGTGAGGACAGGAGATGTGAAACACTGTTGGGGTACTGGAGGACTGGAGATGGGAAACACTGTTGGGGTACTGGAGGACTGGAGATGTGAAACACTGTTGGGGTACTGGAGGACTGGGTTGTGGAACACTGTTGGGGGTACTGAGGACTGGTGTGGAAACACTGTTGGGAGGTACTGGGGACTGGATATGTGAAACACTGTTGGGGTACTGGAGGATGGAGTGGAAACACTGTTGGGGTACTGGAGGACTGGGAGAATGGGAAACACTGTTGGGGTACTGGAGGACTGGAGATGGGAAACACTGTTGGGGTACTCGGAGGACTGGAGATGGGAAACACTGTTGGGTACTGGAGGACTGGTTGTGGAACACTGTTGGGCGGTACTGGAGGACTGGATATGTGAAACACTGTTGGGGGTACTGGAGGACTGGTTGTGGAACACTGTTGGGGTACTGGAGGACTGGAGATGAGAAACACTGTTGGGGTACTGGAGTACTGGTTGTGAAACACTGTTGGGGTACTGGAGGACAGGAGATGTGAAACACTGTTGGGGTACTGGAGGACTGGAGATGGGAAACACTGTTGGGGTACTGGAGGACTGGAGATGGGAAACACTGTTGGGGTACTGGAGGACAGGAGATGGGAAACACTGTTGGGTACTGGAGGACTGGAGATGGGAAAACACTGTTGGGTACTGGAGGACTGGAGATGGGAAACACTGTTGGGGTACTGGAGGACAGGAGATGGGAAACACTGTTGGGGTACTGGAGGACAGGAGATGGGAAACACTGTGGGGTACTGGAGGACTGGAGATGGGAAACATTGTAACCTATTGGACACACTCACGCTATTCCTCTTCTCTTATATTCCCTGTCTTTTTCTAATTCCTTGATTCTTCTATACCACTCCTTCCTCTATGTCCTCTCCCTCCTCTATGCATTCTATCTCCTCTCCCTCATCTCTCTCCTCTCTTCCCCTCCTCTATGTCCTCTATGTCCTCTCTCTCCTCTCTCTTCTCTCTCTCTCCCTCCTCGCTCTCCTCTCTCTCCTCTCTTCCTCTCTCTCCTTTCCCTCTCTACGTCGTCGCTTTCCTCTATCTCCTCTCCCTCATCTCTCTCCTCTCTTCTCCCTCCTCTATGTCCTCTATGTCCTCTCTCTCTCCTCTCCCTCCTCGCTCTCCCTCTCTCTCCTCTCTCTCCTTCCCTCCTCTACGTCGTCGCTTTCCTCTATCTCCTCTCCCTCATCTCTCTCCTCTCTTCTCCCTCCTGTATGTCCTCTCTCTCCTCTCTCTCTCTTTCCCTCCTCTCTCACCTCTCTCCTCTCCCTCCTCTCCGTCCTCTCTCTCTCCTCTCCGTCCTCTCTCTCCTATATGCAGTTCTCCCTATATGCAGTTCTTGTGTCTTCTATTCCTCTCTTTCTTCTTCTTCTTCTGTCTGCAGTTATCTTGAGTTGGTTTTCAGCCCTGGGGAAATGTGCTGTCTGCTGTTGATGATGTCACAGGAGACAAGCACCCTGATGTGCTGGGCCAACTGTCCGACTCCTGGCAGCAGTCCTCTGAGCACACTGACTGATGATCCGTGTCATTGAGAGCGTCCGACAGTAGATGATGATGAAACGCCCAGTCAGAACAGTGATATGATTCCCTGTCCCGTCATGTCTCATACCCCTCCATAGTATTGCTACTGACACCTATATCGTAAACCATATGGCACTCAGGCCTTATTGGATAGCCTTTTTCCTCCTGCAATGTGGTATTACAATGTTTTAGGAACTCAGTCCGCGGTCTCAACTTATTGTTGAGCGTTAGAATAGTAGAATACACAAGGTGCAGTTTAGAAATGGGGTTGTGCCTCAAACCG